>NW_028190274.1:0-193809 GCF_048542155.1 Nylanderia fulva | reverse complement strand
TCGAAAAATTAAATTTCAATATGCGTCTTACATCTCACATTTCGCATACAGCTCACATATAGCCTATTTATCTCTTATACTTTATTTTAACCCTTATAGAAATTTATTACTAGTAACGCCAATTTATCACTTATTTCGAGTAATTAATCACTTTTATTTCGAATACTTAAATTACTGTATATTATAGTATTTTAAATACTCAAAATTAGTGATTAATTGGCGTAGTGATAAATTTCTACAAGAGAATAAGGAGCCTTTAAATTCTTAATGTAAAAAATTTCAAGTAATTTTCTTTAATAAAATTTAATTAAAAAATTTAATTAAAAAATTTTTGAACACTGTGTTATATCACATTTAAAATCGTGATTATTTCAATAAAAAAACATTTTATGTGTAAAAAATATATTTTTTATATTTAATAAATTTTATATATATATATGCATATATGTAAAATATTCTCTCTCTCTCTCTCTCTCTCTCTCTCTCTCTCTCACACACACACACACACACACACACACAACGGGGGCCAAATCTCTCAAATTGGTCTCATGATCAATTAGCCTGGATTCGCACCAGGGGCAAAGTCTGTTGGTAATGTCAAACGAATTTAGCCTGGACTTGCACCAGGGGCAAAGTCTTTTGGTCGAGTCTACGAAATTTAGCACGGACTCGAACCAGGGGCAAAGTCTTTTGGTTCAAGTCTACGAATTTAGCACGGACTCGAACCAGGGGCAAAGTGTGTCGGTAAGGGGCAAAGTCTATCGCACGAAGATGGCGGTCTCTTCTTTAGGCAGGCCTTTGGCGATCTGTCTATTAATCTGTGGCCGTGTAAATGAGAATATGCGTATCAAGTATTCGATGTAAACTAGCCTTTATAGAATGTGCAGTGCCATCTAGCGGAGAAAATGCGCAGGAATAGGGCGTATATACTTGTTCGATTGCGTCATGGGAGAAATTCTGCTTTTCCTAGTTGCCACTAGTTGCAATCAACCATCAAAGTGATCGCATAAGGACCATTAAATCAAAGGTAGTGTCGTGGTGATATTTGACATATAACGTCGCTGAGTGTACCGCTGTCTTCTCGCAATTATACGCAGTGGTATACTACGGGAGAACGAGAGGAAACAAAAGAATCTCTCGGGGCGGTGCCCGCATCTTTATTCTCGCGAAACAATTTCTCTTCTGTACTTTTGATGGATTATTTGAAAATGGCGCGAGTAATGAGGGCCGTGGCCCCTGTTTGGCGTCGTTTTGTGATACTGTAATAGAATTACCAGAGATCTCTCGTTCATCTCGTCTGACACGAGAGAGAAAGAGGAGGAAAAAAGTTGTTTACGTGTGTTCGCTAGGTGGAGTGAATAATAACTGGTGTGAAGCTCATTTTCTATTTAGCTCTTTGAGAAACAGAAGAATCTCGGTCGAAGAGAACCAAGCCCTAATCCCCCCCGTCGGCTCCCTCCGTCCGCCGTCTCACTATATTGGTTGTCTGTGTCATTGTACGCCTCGCTTCTTTACATTGGTGCGTCGTATACCGAGGCGGAGGCTGTATTCGCATCCTACAAGTAAGTGTGTCATCCTTCGTAACGATTGTCAAATGTTTTGCGTGAATCGCGAGGTTTTGTTTTTTCGCTTCCATGGCCACCTGATCGCCGTGTTTTCCATATCATAATGGACGATTTGTCGTTCTCGCGATCAATGATTTTTTGATTATATCGGATAGGATCGGATTGTATCAGTTGAAAATAAAATTGATGACTTTCGTTTCGAGTGAAGTTTGAAGATACAAGGCGCTTTCTTATTAGTGACACAAATTGTCACAAGTCAACACAAGCATTCTATCTTTTTTCAACATTCAGGAATAATAAAAGATAGAATGATAGCTTGTGTCAGCTTGTGTCGTTAATAGGAAAGCACTCACAGGTACCTTCTCGATGTGAAATTTTTAACTCTGAGAAAAATAATTCTTAATCTCATTACCTAAATATACATCTGAAATGAATAAAATATATGTATGTAAACATATGAGTCAAACTAATATATAGGGTGTTTCTGCAAAATGGCGATTAATTTCAAGAGTTGGCGAATCTCATTAAATTGACAAAATAAAAGCAACAAATTCTATGAAGTAATTCTAATGTATCTTGGAGCTCTCATTATGGAGAAATCTTATTATGGAACAGATTTCGTTAAGCAATCCGTATCCGATAATAGTTGCTTACCATTTACATCAAAACTCGGATAAATCTCACTTGTCTTTCTTCAATGACCATGTTAAAGAAAAATCATCTTAAGGAGATATTGTCAGATACGGATTGCTTAATAAAAGTTGTTTAATGATCTTTTAAAATTTGTTATTTTTTTAGAAACACTTTTTATATGTACATCTGATCATTTAAATTTCCGTTCTCCGGATGTTTTTGATTTATATTTAGATGTAAGGAGAAAATTTACTTTTTATTTTTTCGACATCGATATTATATTGCTTGAACATGCAGATGTTATAGAGAAAATTAGTATTAATAAAAAAATATTTTGAAGTTTTCTTTGTATATTGAAGTTAGGAGGAAATTTTGAGTATTTACTATAAAAAGAATGCATTAACTTTCATATTTTCGTTTTATGTTTTGTTTAAGATTAAAATATACAACTTAATTTTTCTATTTATATGTGTGTTTATTGTTTAAGGTACAAACTCCTATTTTATATAATGTAGTACAAAATTAAACGTCGTAGAGAAAAATAATATTAAAAAAAATATTTATTTTGAAGTTCTATTTCCCTTCAAAATTTGTCGTTCTAATTTTTTAGCATCCTGTAGAATACATTGATCTGATCGAAAATTGTATAGTCTGAAAATATGGTTAGATACATATTTTTAAATGCAAATTGTTGAACTGATATTGTTGTGAGTTTTGAATTTTGACAAGTACTTATTTATAATCGCGATCTATAAGTAATCTCATCGTTTGACTGGCTGCGTTATTGTTTTTAACCTCTCAAGCCGCCACGCCTTGCCTATATGTGTTATAAATGTGTGTATAACACGCGTATGTATACGGTCACGCAATATAAGTGAAGGAAGCATGGGTTACGTGAGAAGTATTATACATACATATACATATAAACGAACAGATATCAAGCGTCAATGGCACGAATCGATGGTATGCGTCGATGGTATGAATCAATAACGAGAATATCGCGTGTATCTATTCGGATGTATTCGGACGAAAAGACATACATAAACATATATAGTCCTGTGTAATAGAGAAAACGTTAGGAATGGGAGTAAGTATTAAATATTAGAAATAAAAAATTGTTTTTTAAGGAATTATTTTATTTTAAATTAAAGAAACGAAAATGAACTTACGTGTACAATATATTCAGAATTAGAAGTAAGGTCCTGCACACAATAGGAAAAATATTAAATATTTAATATTTAATATTTTTCAATATTCAATATTTAATTATTACACATATAAAAGGCTAATAAGAGCAGTAGTAATATTACGGTTATAAAAACTAATTTATTACATTTAATCAATATGTACTGACGAGTTCATTTTTATAATTTTATATTAATTTAAACTTTATTGTTTCTATCAGTACATATTGATTAAATGTAATAAATTAGTTTTTATAACCGTAATATTACTACTGCTCTCTTATTAGCCTTTTATATGTGTAATACTTTATTTGAATTAAAGAGCATTTAATTAGTATATTCAATATTTAATATTTAATATTTTTCCTATTGTGTGCAGGGCCTAAAGAATAAAAATGACGAAATATATAAAATGTTGATATAACTCATACAGTCATAGCAGTCGACTATGAGTACATGAAATCTAAATATTTTGTTAAGAATATGAATAAATAGAAAGAATACACAAATATATAAACAATGGAGAAAGATTTGAACGTGAATATAAATATGAGGAAAATTCTTATAAAATGATACATATATTGTTTATAAATAAATTGATTTTTACAAAATGCAATGATTTATAAAAAAATAAACGTTTTTAAGAGAAAATAAGAAAATCACTTATAATTTTGAATGTCTAAAAAGTCTTTTATATTTTTTTACAGTATAAAATTTATTGTAATATAAAATTGTAATATAAAATTTACTATTGTAATAATAAAATTGAAAAAAATTTAAATAAATATAGCGTCATTAATTAACAATGTTCTGGAGTTAAAAGTTTTTTTGCTGGTTTTTAATTAGAAATGGAAAAATGTTTTCTAAAAGATAATATTTGTCATTCTGATATAGTTAAAAAAAGATCTGCATAATTCTTAAGGGGTTATACCTACCTGCAAACTTCAAAAAAATCGATTTTTGGATTTTGATATTTTCTTAAAGTACATACTTTCAAAAATATTCCCTGCAAATTTCAAGTCGATTCGACAAAAATTAACGAAGTTATGTGAGTTTAAAGGTATACTGGTGTGAACGTATCCTGCTGTTTAGAAGCAGGGTACAGAAACGGGTCTCAGGTATCGAACGGCAGCTGCGACGCCAGTGCCGGTTTTAGCAACATTGGCGCCCTGGGCAAGATTATCGTGGCGCCCATTCAATTTTCGATATTTTTACTAGTCTAAACGGATATAAACGAATGCACGCATATAAAAATTCAAAAAACTTTCCTTTAGCTTTACCCAGAGCTAACGACGTGGACGTAGAAAGTTTTTGTAATTCCTTTTTTGCTTTTGTTTTTTTATATATTTATATTTTTTTATTTTTTGTATTTTTTTGTATTTTATATACTTTTATTATTTCGGGTTTTTTAGAGGACAAAGCTTAAACTAGAGTTTTTGAGAGATTACGGAAGGCGCCCGCGTGATGAGGGAGTCGAGCGTCAAGCGTGGCGATGAGGATCCGCACAAAGCGGAGAACGCGATAGCCATGATAAATACAGATGTGAGACAAAAGAATCAAAAGATATACAAAAGTATAGAGAGCATGTCAGGGTATAACACAGTGAGGAGATATAGGTACTTTTGCATACTATGGGGCATTAGAGTTCCTCTAATAAGAGTCGCGACATCTTATTAGAGGGACTCTATGGAGCACCGGGCAGCAGCGCCCCTACAGATCCGGCGCCCCGGGCAGTCGCCCCACTGCGCCCTACCCTAAAGCCGGTACTGTGCGACGCGGACAAAAGCGGTCTCTATACAAAGCCAAAATATATATAAATAAATAATATATATAAATATATATAAATATATATATAAATATATTATTTGGTTGTGAACTTAATTTGAAACTTCAAATGCGTTTTTCTCAAAACAGCATTTTTAAAATCGGTGACCAAAATATCTCGAAAACCGCTGCATCGATTGAAATAAAATTTGGTAGACATCTTTAATACTAAAAAATCTAGTGCCCGATCGTGGCTTTTGTTTTTTCGTTGCGTATTTTTTTTTTAATAATAAAAAAACGAGTGAATTTTTGGTAGCAAAATCATACCTTCAAATTTGAACAGCCGCCATTTTGTCGCAAATTAATTTTTCAAAAAAATGAACGATCGGGCACTAGATAATCTTATATATTAACTAAATTTCTCGGGTTTTTTGATTTCTGGTAAACCAGTTCAAAGTTAGAGTGGTCACCGCAAAACGCTTTTCAAAAAACTGCTTCTGGAAGATTAAGCATATCTTTTTTATTTATCAACATTTTGCAATAAAAAAAATACTAAATAATCTTTGAAATATATATATTTGAAAACATAAATGTTCCTTTCCAAAGCACTTCAAATATTTAAAAAAAAAATTCCCAAAAATACGTGTTTTTCAGACCTTGCAGGTAGGTATAACCCCTTAAGCAATATATAATATTTTTCTATTTATAAAGAAATAATCTAGAATCTAGATAATTTTTCTTTTATAAAATAAAAATTATTTAGATTCTAAATTATTTTTTTGTAAATAGGACAAATCTAGAGTCTATTTTTAAAGTATATTTCTCTAACAATAAGTATATCTTTTTGCTTTTTAATATAAGTAGAATTCTTCTTAATGGAAAACTAAACAATAATAAAAATGTTGAAAATTCGAAAAATTTAAGATTCAAGATTTCCCTATATTTCTTTTATAATGTACTTGATTAGTAATGTTTAAATATTGTTTAAATTTATATAAGTTAAAACATAAATATAATATAATACATAAATACACAATATATAATATAATATATAATATATAACAAAATATAATATAAAATATAAATAAATATTTTTGGTCATGTTATGGCTGCGTGACAAATTTTATATTTATATATTATATTTCATATTTTATTCTTTTTTATTATGCGTTACATTTAATCTTTATTTCTGTAATTCCTATTCCTGTTTTTAATTTATTATATCTATTTCTAATATTTCTGTTATTTAATTTATATATTTCTAATATTTTGTTTATTATGCCCAGAAGCATCTAAGCATATTAAGTATGTGATGCAATGACATACAAAGCTTAAATATTTTTGGCTTTCATTAAAAATTTTTGTCTTATTTGTATATTTAGCAATATAATATTGCTATGTTTAAGCGCTAAATTACTATATTTTGTTTGGAATAAATCTATATAATCTTTGAATACCGGTATTTTATCAACACATACCAACGAGATGTTTTAAGAGACACAAGTTTTAATATATAGTGATTGATATGTTTTTAAAAATTAACACTACTTTAACTATATTGACATCTTAAAAGAATTAATCATTTGATAAAGACCTAAAACACAGGTCAAAACGTTATGAGTTAAATAAATAAAGGAATTTTTTTAGTCCAGTAATGGTCGTTTTTTGGAAGTTAATAAGTAAGGATAGGCACTTTAAATGCTTTGAGCATAATCGCATAATATGTCAAAAATTGTTTTTAAGCATTAATATTAATAGTTATGCATAGTATACACTTAATATTAACATATTTTGTATTACACATGCAGGCAAAGTGGCACAATATACTATTTCAATCGCATAATAACGCATAATAACACTTTCCGCGCAGCATAGTGCGATTTCGCATAATTTTCGCATAATATCCACAAAAATGCAGTTTTTGCATTTAAAACACTCGAATTTGGAAAAAAAAATTTTTTTTTTTTAATAATTTTTCAAAATCGTATACTCAAACTTACTTATACTTGTATGCTGTCTTCTAAGCTGGGCAATAGAGCCAAGGAAACGAAACGAAAAATTAATTAAACGGAACTGTATCTCAATTTGAGATCCCAAAGTTCCACATATAAATTAATTTCGAAACTTACATATGGAGAAATAAGCGAGAAAAATATAGGTCCGAAAAAATCTTTTAATTAATTTTTCGTTTCGTTTCCTTGGCTCTATTGCCCAGCTTAGAAGACAGCATACTTATATTATTTATATTGAGAGCCGATAAAAATATTTATTTCTGAGTTTACTTATACTTGCTTTATTTTTGTCTTGTATTGTCCTTTCTTCCTCACACATTAAAATACATAATTTTTTAGATTTTTGTTTGAAGAGAGTTGTTAAAATGCTTCAATTTCTATATATTATGTTTCCCATTTTTCATACAATTTTATAAGTCATCATAGGCTGTTATATATGACGTGAAAGATTGAAATAACATAAATTCGCATAAATAGCTGATTTAACACGCTTAATTGGCGCATAATTGCTAGATTTTTCGCGCATAATAAGAGCATTTTCAGACGTTTTTTTTGGCATAAGCGGGAAGCACACACTTTTGCATAGGCGCATAAGCGTAAACATAAGAATCTTGATTGGTCTATGAATGTATGCATAAGAAATTCAACCAATCGAATTTCTTATGCAAATGCTTATGCGCTTATACAAGCAGAGAGAAAGATGAGAGCGGCCAGGCCGGCGTTTTGGCTGTTACCGTTTTTACGGGACTGCTTGAAGCGCCCCTCGCACCCGTTTTTAATATCGGAACTAACTGCACACCCATTTTCTGGCAGGGTCGATAAAGTTTGTATTTGGTGCGAGTCCGTGCTACGCCCATAATTTTCGTGTTAACACAGTATCACGTATTTATTCTGTATATGTGCGATCTTTTCTCTTTATATATATATATATATATATATATATGTATTTATATAATGTGTATAAAAACTAAAATATAATTATTAAAATATATATATATATATATGTATATGTGTAATGAAATATATAAATCTTATTTTAATTAAAATAAAAAGAACGATTAATTGTTCGACCACCTGGATTTTGGAATGTAATTTTTAATATATATTATATTATATTTAATATTTATCGCCGCTTCTATTAATATGAAGTGCAATGTCAACGTGCAATAATGTACAATTATTTAAAGTTTCCATGCCTAATGTATCATGCCGGTATAAAAGAACGTCAAGTAGCATACGTAGCCGAGCAACTAAGATGACGAGCTGAAATCGTGGACATTTCAAGTTCAAACCCCTGTCTTTTTCAGATTTTTTTTTCACTTTTTTCAAATAAGTTATTATGTGTATAAATGTGTAATAATCAATATATCATTATTTGATAATTTTTTTTGTAATGGAACAAAATAAATTATTTTTTAATTCTGCAAGGAATTTAATTATTAATGCAAACGCCCACACACATAATTTAGATATTCAATTTTTTTTAGTTCAAATGTTTCTTGCAATCTGTATACGACAATCAGTCCACTCGCTGTGCCACAGATTGCATCGCATAATACGCTCAGAGTTATAATACGATAGAGATCGCTTTACGCTGTTTTTCCTTGAAATAAATAAATTTTACGTGTTGTGTACGCGTGTTTAGTATATTTGTTTCTTTCATATTAATTTTAACTATAATTAGTTTTTTAATTAAGATTATTTTAGTGTTAGTTGTTTATTTGTTAATGTCCTGTTTTCTTTAATTTCGCATTTTTTAATTTTCTTTTTTTTTTTGGTGTTGGTGCTAATTATTATTTTTATTTTACAATGTCGAGTAAACACCGGTTTTACGATAAATGTGTGTATTTAAATTGCACAAATATTAGGACAAAAGATGGAAAACGTTTATTTCGATTTCCATTACAAACGGGTGCGAGACATGATTTATGGTTACGCAATAGTGGTGAGTTTATAAAATTGATTTACTTATTTATATCAATATATAATATATATTGATATGATATATGAAACAAATATATATATATATATATTCTTTGTTTTTTTAAATAAAATATGTCAGATATTATGTATGTTTACGTATGCATTACGTTGAAGTGTTTCTTTGCCGCGTTTTTCTGATCTCGCCGAACGGTTCGCGAATCCTGTGCGAATAAAAAACGATGCGCGTGTGTGTGTGCGTGCGATTGTGATGATCAGTTTCAGTTCGTCTTCAACGCTTCAAAAATAATATAAAATCGTTCTAATGTGTTATACAAAAATATGTTTTTATAAACTTACAGCAGTTCGGGACCTCTTCTCTCGTCAAGCGTTGAAGACGAACTGAAACTGATCATCACAATCGCACGCACACACACACGCGCATCGTTTTTTATTCGCACAGGATTCGCGAACCGTTCGGCGAGATCAGAAAAACGCGGCAAAGAAACACTTCAACGTAATCCATACGTAAACATACATAATATCTGACATATTTTATTAAAAAAAACAAAGAATATATATATATATTTGTTTCATATATCATATCAATATATATTATATATTGATATAAATAAGTAAATCAATTTTATAAACTCACCACTATTGCGTAACCATAAATCATGTCTCGCACCCGTTTGTAATGGAAATCGAAATAAACGTTTTCCATCTTTTGTCCTAATATTTGTGCAATTTAAATACACACATTTATCGTAAAACCGGTGTTTACTCGACATTGTAAAATAAAAATAATAATTAGCACCAACACCAAAAAAAAAGAAAATTAAAAAATGCGAAATTAAAGAAAACAGGACACTAACAAATAAACAACTAACACTAAAATAATCTTAATTAAAAAACTAATTATAGTTAAAATTAATATGAAAAAAACAAATATACTAAACACGCGTACACAACACGTAAAATTTATTTATTTCAAGGAAAAACAGCGTAAAGCGATCTCTATCGTATTATAACTCTGAGCGTATTATGCGATGCAATCTGTGGCACAGCGAGTGGACTGATTGTCGTATACAGATTGCAAGAAACATTTGAACTAAAAAAAATTGAATATCTAAATTATGTGTGTGGGCGTTTGCATTAATAATTAAATTCCTTGCAGAATTAAAAAATAATTTATTTTGTTCCATTACAAAAAAAATTATCAAATAATGATATATTGATTATTACACATTTATACACATAATAACTTATTTGAAAAAAGTGAAAAAAAAATCTGAAAAAGGCAGGGGTTTGAACTTGAAATGTCCACGATTTCAGCTCGTCATCTTAGTTGCTCGGCTACGCATGCTACTTGACGTTCTTTTATACCGGCATGATACATTAGGCATGGAAACTTTAAATAATTGTACATTATTGCACGTTGACATTGCACTTCATATTAATAGAAGCGGCGATAAATATTAAATATAATATAATATATATTAAAAATTACATTCCAAAATCCAGGTGGTCGAACAATTAATCGTTCTTTTTATTTTAATTAAAATAAGATTTATATATTTCATTACACATATACATATATATATATTTTAATAATTATATTTTAGTTTTTATACAAATTATATAAATACATATATATATATATATATATATATAAATAAAGAGAAAAGATCGCACATATACAGAATGAATACGTGATACTGTGTTAACACGAAAATTATGGGCGTAGCACGGACTCGCACCAAATACAAACTTTATCGACCCTGCCAGAAAATGGGTGTGCAGTTAGTTCCGATATTAAAAACGGGTGCGAGGGGCGCTTCAAGCAGTCCCGTAAAAACGGTAACAGCCAAAACGCCGGCCTGGCCGCTCTCATCTTTCTCTCTGATACAAGAGTGTGCTCCCTGCTATAGGGTCATAATTCATAGGTGTTCAAAAGCATAAAGTGTCTATCCCATCCCTATTAATAAGTTTTAATAACCTATTCAGTATGTCTATGTCCAAAAGTACATATCCTTTGTTTAAAAAGTGCATGTTAAGTTGATTACTCGAATATATCGAAATGTTGAAGCCTCTTTATTTGCAATCTGATTGGATGCTGGCGCGTTGCGATATATTCGTGGTTAGGGTAAGTGCGTAGCGTTCGAGCGCCTCATAATGTAAAAATGATGTGTTCTATTATGTACATAATTTGAATTCCCAAATTTCTATTATGTACATCATTTTAATTCGATGAATTAAAATTATGTATATAATAGAAATTCGAGAATTAAAGTTATGTACATAACTGAAATTCAGCAAATTAAAATTATGTACCCTCGCGGAGAAAAAGTTTATTTAGCGCACGCTTCGCGTGTTATCTAGTAACATCCCAAAGTACATATAATATCACAATTTTTCATTAATTTTTTTATAATATTTTTTTAGTTTATCTAATTTAGTTTATCTAATTAGATTATTTAATTTATCTAATTTATTATATAAATATATTATCATTCTTTTTTTGTTTAAAAATATATTAATTATGTATTACAACTATTAATATAATATTTTATTTTTTTGTTTGAATTCTTTATAATATTATGTTACTACATTAATAAATAGTTTGAAATAAAATATATAATTTAACTTATAATGGTACAACTTTTAACTTTTTACAAAATGTCAATATAATAGCAATAACAACTCAGTGTAACAAAAAATCAACATATTTTAAAATAAGCCCGATAATTAGATAACAGAAGATAGACAATATCAAATAATATTAATCAAAATTCACATTTTAGATTTGTGATAGCTGTTAATTAAAAGAATAAGGTTAAGAGTTTAAACATGGCTCTGTAATATAAATATAAATTTAAAGTGTAAGACAGGCAATAAGAGCCAATCGCGGAAGACAGTGCGTTATCCTAACGAAACTAAATTTTTTCGTTAGAATTAAATATCTGTGCACAAGGCACTAAATTTTACTTGATCACGACCAAGATTTTAAGATATGAAATAATCTCATTTTTGAGATTTAATTTCAATAATCCTTTAACCCCTCTATGGAAATAAATAAGGGCCAAATAAGAGCGTGGTAATTAATACGCAAATATAGTGTGATAATTGATAAAGAAATTAATTTATTTATACGTTTTGGTCCTACAAAGTTTGGACCATCTTCAGCATATAATTTGGCAAAATTACAAAATTATGACGAGTACAATAGGTCTATCAACAAATGTGTGCATCTTGTTCCGGTAGTCTCCGAGAAAAGAAATTTAAAACATCTGTCGAACAAGGCGCGTGTACACGAGAGAACGAAACAGTCTTATTTGACCCTTATTCTTTCAATTTATATTTTTTTCTTTAATTCCTTTTTCAAAGCATTAAAGCATCAGCATTTTCCTATAATGATGTTTTAAAAAGTTATTCAATTTTATCTCAAAATCGATCAAAGTTATTGTGTTTAAAAAGCTCTCACTTAAAATTATCACGTCATTATTTGTACATTACTATAATTACTCAACCCAAGATGCTCCGTCGAGATAGAGGTCGTGTTCCAAAATTGACTATCAGTATTAAAATGCTATAGTTTATGTCACGTATAGTATAGCATTTCAGTATTGACAGTCAATTTTGGAACACGGCTAGAATTGGATAAGTCGGATTTAAATCTTGTACGAGTGGTGTGCGTATTACATCCATATGGCTTGTTCTTGTCATTATTTAAGATCAACAGTGTGATCAATCACTAGTCATCTAGTGACTGGTCTAGTCACTAGATCATAACTAGTATATTGTTGTACCAGTATTAAGAAACCGACATATTACATAAATCTAAATAATAAACAATTTATTGAGTAATTTGTTTTAGATAATAATGATGGTCATTTTAAAATGCGATAACTTTTCAAACACAATAACTTTGATTAATTTTGAGAAAATGTGTTGTCAATGCTAGTTGGAGGTTTTAGGCCTTGAGTTACAAAAATTAGTGGAGTTATTTTCTTGATTCTTTTATGTAATTCTATATAAATCTCAAAGGAAAAAATTATAACAAAAAGTGATCCGATTGCCAGTTGACAAAATTATAGACAAAACTTTTGTAAAAATGTATTACTAAAAATTTATTTGTAAAAGGAGAATGTAAATAAATTGTACAAAAAAAAATCAAAAGAGCCAGTCGATAAATTATATAAGCTGATCGAGACAAGATATAATAAATATACAGACGTAGCTTCTTCATCTTTTAGTAATTGAGATAGAAATGTAAATGGTGATTAACTTTCCATTGGCAAATCGAGCGTTTATTTATTTAATAATAAGTAATTGATATAAACGCCTATGTACTAAAAAATATAAAATATAAAAATATTGCAAAATATAAGAATTATTATTTGATAGAGTCTCAAGGAACGAAAGGTACGTCTTCTCTAATCAGTTATTGCCTTGCATAACTGATTTAGGCCATTTTTTGTTGTTTGATAAAAATTGTTTCAATTATATAAGATCAATCTTTTGTAATATAGTTAATTGATAATTTAAAATTTCTATTATTTTCTCCGTTTATAATATAATTGTTCCAACATATAATAAACAACTAACTGATTTTTGAAAAATGTTTTATATTAAACATAAGTTCTTTTATCCTGATTTTTAATTTCTTTATATATATAAATTTTTTTAATTTGCCCGACGTAAGATACACAATTTTTACAATTGATTTTGTAAATGACGTTACACAAAAAATATGTTTTAGTCTGACAATTATGTACTGATATATGAAAGGCGAAAGATATTGTTATTCAATAAATATGTTGATGCAAAAGGTTATATTTTTTCTACGGAATTTTAAGACAAAACTAAAATTTTTGACAAAACTAAAACTCTGTTGATTACATTATGAATAGTTTCAATTTATGCTTGATGTTTTGAGAAATAAAATAGATATTAGCCTGAAAAGAAATAGTTTTATATTCTAATTTAAAATTATTTTTCTCAATATTTAAGTTAAATTCTTAATATTAAATTCTAAATATTAATTATAGTTCTTATATTTAAGTCTAAAAAGCCGAGGCAACGATTATTTTTAATCTTATATATGAATTGTATTCTTTTATGGAATGAATTAAGAATGATTTCAACTATTTTTTAATCAACTTTTTTGAACAAAATTCATAAGAAACTGCCAGAGCTATATCGGCATATCTAAAATAGAATAGAAGTTTAATGCCTACTTTAAACAGTTCTGCTTTCTATGTCTTATAAAACCATTATGGATGATAATAGTGAAATTATAGGTGTATTAAATGTGTATTTATAAATAGTGTCGAAACTGAAACATTAATGTGAGGATAAACCTTAATAGCGTTCATGAAATGATTCTCTATTTTAGAAATGTCAGTTGATTTTTCTCTATATATATGTGTGACTACCTGTTATTTAAGTCTTATTTAAATCTGATAGTGCTGGGCAGATACATTTATATACAGTGATATATAGATCCAATAATATTATTGCATAATCTATTCTTAAATGCTTGATTTCTGTTGCATTTTTACCGTTTAATTATGGTAGACTTTACTAGTAAATATCTGTTATCACGACATAATAATAAACGTAAATAATATTCGATTTTTGCTATATTTTCATTGTCATATTATATTGTGTCAGAAATTAAGTTTAGTGAGGTACATTGGAATCTGCTGCAAAGTCATGGTTGAATTTATTGATACACTGCTGTTTTGCTATTTGAAAAAAATCAATTATAAAGAAAGTTTGTCTGGTATGCCTTTACAAAATATCTTTTAAAGATTAGATAATGAAAATTATAGATTTAAATCAAATTGACGTTCTAAAAACAATATCTCAAAAATATCAAATTAGGACATAATATTATATAAATATGCCTTTCTGAGGCATTTTGATTTATAATTTTATATATTTAGACACGCAAATGCGATTTTAAAAATAACTTAGAACCCATACAGCACCGATAGATTGCAAAAACATTACAACAATCTTTCACCGCAACATTGCAATATTGCAAATTCACTGCAAAATGTTGCTACATCATTGCTGTTGAATTGCAGCAATGTTAAAATGTCCGCTTTTTGGAAGATTGCAACAAAATATTACAACAATATTGCAATATGTTATGAGTTTGCAATAATGCATTGTTATTGCAACCATAAACTAATGTTGCATATACAGGTATATAAATGTAAATAAATCATTAATGAAAATACGTTGTAGTTAATTTATATATATTACAATATATAAATTATAAAATTTGGATTACATGCAATATTTCCGAAATATTAATGTCATGTTACTACAAGTGTGCTGGAATTTTGTGCACTTATATCTCTGCAATGTCTTTATAATATTGCATTGCAACTTGCAACATTGCAACGTTGCTGCAATATAATTGCAATAATCTGTGCTGTATGGGAAGCATCTTGTTTTCTGAGATAATTTTTCTTATATTTATTATGATTTTGACCTTAAAAATATTTCACAACTTTGATTTTAAATATTTAAAGCAAAGTATAGTAAAAAAAAGTATAGTAAGAAATACAATTTTAACATAGCATATTGTAACTACTTAATTACATATAATGTATTAAAAAAATTTTATTCAGAATTAATGTATATTGTTTATAAATCTTTCAATTCTTAAAAGAAATTTATTGTGAAGATTAATATTAGTAAGATTTTTACACACACACTAGAATTTTGAATTTGTAGAGGGAGATTGTAATTATGTATTTTATAGCCACCATATTGATTGGATGATATTGTTATTTATCTTTTTTATTTTAATTGGATTTATAGATTTAATAATTAAAAAAATCCCTATATATAAATTTTAGCAATATTTAGATTTTGACAATCGCTGTATTGATTATTATTTTTAATTTGCTCTTATATCATTAATATTTAATGTGTGAATTTAAAAAACTCCTAAAATAAACAATTGAAAATTTTGATAAATTGTCCGTATTTCTCAATAGCTTAATTTACAATTTTCCAACAATAAGCTCAATATATCAGTATGTCGAAGACTTATCACGTAACATAATTTTAATTAGTTTGAATATATGCCTTCCTAAACATGTTATGTTACGAGTTTAATTGACTACTGTCACAAGCATCAGAAATGCAATGAAAATAGTGACGGTGAGACATCTGATCAGGTTTAAGTATTATTTGGAAGGTAAACATAAGATAAGGCGTGGTTCATTGAGTGTGGAATTATCTAACAGTATCTGGTCAGTATCATGCCAGCATGATTTATAATGAACTTGGATTCGCTGGACATTAATTTTTGCACATTGCGGTTTTTTTCTATTAATAGGTATATATTTTTTTCCGTCACAATATTTTATTTATTAATTTGCGGTTTACATATATTTTTGTGTTCCATTTTGAAATAATTTTTTAAAATTATTTAAGTTGAGTCAAGAACTCCGACTTGGATAGAAAAAATGTAATTGAAAAAAATAATATTAATACTAATTATGAGTTTTAAATATTTCGAGTCGAATTTTGCATTTTTATATTTTTTGTTATTATGTAAAGGGACAAGAGTGCACTGCACATTACTTTTGCGTCATGGATTTTTAATACTTTAATAATCTACGCAACGCATTACGCATTTTTTACTGGCTGCAAAACCTCATTTCGTATTTCGGAGCAGCTGCATTGTGATTTAGATTCTAACATGGTGTTTCTCCTTGATTTTTATTTTTCTTTTATTTTTTTATTTTTTAATACGATATAACTAGTCTTTTTAACGCTGCAGTCTCGTATTTTTGTTTCTATTAAAACAGCGTAATATTAGAGATTAGTTTTTTTTTCTTTAAATTTGCGTCAGCTAATGAACAAATCAGATAAATACATTCAAAAACATGTGAATACTACAAAGAGAAGAAAATATTTAAGATAGCTAATTCTATAACTTTTGTATTATATATTCATTGAAACAGTATCTTTCCCAGTGCCATGCAGGATGAAGCACGTTCTCCGCAATAATATGACTCTCTTGTCCAATGTCGATACAATACGGGAACGCCCCCATAATTATTATAAATTACATACGTATGTCTCCCTGGCGTGAGTCACGGCGTGCTTGTACATGACGTAATCAAAGTATATATGTAACATATGCAGTTTTTTCTTACTGGTTTTTTGTGTTTAATTCATGTATCCATCTTTACTCAAAATAAAAGAGGATACAAATATATAATAGGGTCTATTGTGGCACTTAAGAGAAACACCTCTGATTTTTCAACTTCTCTTTAAGTTAATCTTCTCCTCTTATTAACAATTAAAGTTTAATCTATTTCAAAATTAAGTGTTAATTAAATGCTAATTAAGCATTGAAGTGCTGGAATTGTTTAGCAGAAAATTATATTTATATTAGGGAATTGACTTTTTTCTTAAGTTATTGTTTTATGTAAGAAATAAATATAAAATGAAAGACAATAACGTAAAAATACAAAATCTAAAAATTGTGTTACTTAAATGTGTATATGTTAGATATTTTAAGATAAATATATCAAACAAAATTTATATGGTTTTGAAGAGAAAAGTTGATAATATTGAATTTTAATTCAAATTATTTTTTATTGGAACGTTCTGTAAAGAATAATTAATTTTTTTAAATAGAACTACTCCAATTTTTTTTTATATAAATGATTTCTCGTAATATAAAGAAAAGCATAAGAAGTTATAAAGATAGAATGGCCAAAAATTGCATAGTTCATGAGATATTTTTTATTTTAACTTGACATAAACTATGAAATATATCTTGTAAAATATGTAAAATATTCATTTTTTGATAATTTTACCTGAATACTTTTATGCACAAAATAGTGAGAGAAATCAAATGATATAAAAAAAAAAAAAATACGTAATTGTTTTCAAGAAAAAATATGTTGCTAATTGCAAATTACATTACATACTTAATACAAAGATTGGTTTAAATATTAATAGATCACTATCGGAAATGCTGTTTATTGAACGACAAAGAAATCTTAGTCTCAATCGACAAATAGATACTGAATGTCTGCACTATACATATGCGCACTATTGTAAAATGGGTGCTTAACTTAAGATTTAAAATAAGCGCACTAGCGGTTCATTTATTTATGACTTATTTACAACTGTACTTTACAACCGTATTTTATAACGGTTATTGTTATTGTATGTCATTGAGGTCAGGACACAAAATACCCGATCTTTTCTTAAAAACCTACTGAAAATAGTTAAAAAAAAAAAAAAAACTGAGACGTAAAATAGAGAAATTTTATTTTAAACCATTATGAAATATACAAAGCTTAAATTGACTCGTGATTGTAACAACTAAAAAGATATACGTAAAGATATGGGCCAACGTAACGAGCAAGAAATTACTTAAATTACTTTAAATTTTATTTTATTTTTATAACATAAACTTTAAGCACCTAATTTTTGCACTGACTCCATCTTGAATTGTGTTTATATATCTTTTTTGATTTATTATATTAAAAAAATTGTAAGAAAGTATTAATCACAAAAAGATCATTAAACCTTAAATTTATATAAAAGTATTTGTAAAATATATATATGTAAATATAAATATTTATTAATCAGAGAAGATATATGAAAAATCTGGTCACCTTTTCATTTTTCTTTAAAAATTGTTTAAATATTTTAGCAACACATTAAAGATATCTAACATATACACGCTTCGTGTTTGGAACTTTTTGGATACTGCCTATCTTATATATTCTTATTAAATTAATTTCCTTTTCAGCAATAAAATCTAATCTATTGCAAAACTTATACGTGCGCGATCGTCATTGTCGCTATTGCCCTCGTTTGTCGCTGCCGTGTCATTATCGCGACCAGTAATCAGCAATATTATCTCATCAGTCCAGTAAAGAGTATATGTGTACTTAAAGATCGTCTACTTCCAGCGATGATGGCATTTTCTGAATTTGTACATTTAAACTTCTTTATTTTGTCTGGACGTCAATTTTATTTCTGTGTCATTCATAAACAAGTAAGTTAAGACAAAAAAATCTGATATAGGTACAAATAACCCAGATAGCCACAGTAATTATTATGACATCATTTTGATGTAAAAATGCATCATTTGCCATCAAAATGATGCATTTTGATGTCATAATAATTACTGTGGCTATCTGGGAAAAAATAAAATTGTTTAATCATTATTTTGTGGAAATTAAGTCAAAATAAAATGTATTTTTGTAAATATAAGTATATATGTAGGTATCAGACAGAGAGAAAAAATTATACATTAGAAAATGTTTTCCGCACTTATCTAATTATCTAGAAAATTGTTGCTTCTTGATTTAACTTTTTTACATACAAGGTAAATCTCAAAATTCTCGGGGTTATTAACGTATACATTCACTGAAGCGAATTTAAACTTGTTTAAAATGATTAATAAAATGTTATTTTTTCATCTCAAATATAAGTTTTTTATCTAAAATATTTTTATTTGTATACTTAGCATTT
Organism: Nylanderia fulva; assembly: GCF_048542155.1. Lineage (NCBI taxonomy): Eukaryota > Metazoa > Arthropoda > Insecta > Hymenoptera > Formicidae > Nylanderia > Nylanderia fulva. Next base: position 174,195 of record NW_028190274.1, on the reverse strand, counting down.
TTTTTTATTATTTCTTGCAAGAGCTTATTAAACCTGTCAACTTAATCGTCGAATCGATGGAGAATAAGATCGAGCTGTTACGTTATCTAATCGACGAGAGGTGTGATCGAGAATTTCGATCGTTTTTTATCTCATTGCATGTCTCGAGAGTGTGCGAATTCTAATAAAGCGTTCTTCTTAAGAACGCGTTCTTAATCTCACAAATACGAATGCATAAAAAATTCTTTCTGGGAGTTTCGGAACGATGATCTTTTCACCATCATTTCATCATTGCAACACCTATTCAGTAGCAATTGTAACTAAATTTAGTTGGATACTGGTATGCCACTGATGCACATTAAAGCTTATCATGTATGAAGAACCCCACATTAATCCTATATGAAATTGCATCTCAAAAATCAACTGATTTTTTCATTTATGTACAATATATATTGATCTGCAGTCAAATAATACTCGCAAAGTTTAAATTTTTTGTGGTTGATTGATTGTAAGTCAGTAATTATGTTTATTAATTACCTTTGAGACTATTACATTTTTTGTTTAACAGATCATAAGTTACATTAGTTACAACATATGAAAAAATCATTATTTTACTAGAATTCAATTTCATATAGAAATTAATAAGAAGATCGTTATTTATATTGAGTATTTATAATATTATCTTATTATTTTAAATTGTAAAATACAGCAATGTGTGCATTAGTAGCCAACCAAATTCGCTCTAAATTACTATTTGTCAAATGTGGTCGAACTAAAAATGATTACACTCACGTTGCATTAAACAATTCGATGCAAGTCCTGTACGTGGGGAGATAAAACTACCCATATAGCACAAAACTCAACAGAAATGTTGCAGAAACGTTTCAAAGTTTCAAAAAGTTTCTAAATAACACTAAAACGTCATTAGAGCATTTAAAAAACATATAGAAAACGTAACATTTGAAACGTTTGTGCAATCTTTCATAAACGTAAATGCGTGACGAAATAGCGAACATTTTCATGTATCTAACATCGGAAGTGACTCTTATCGATGTTAATGAATTTGAAATATGTTTTATAAAGCATTGAAAAATATTAGACCCGTATATTTTTTAGCTGCGTATCTCGACATTTGGAGAGTAAACCCCCTTGAAAAAATCGGTATTTTTTATTTCTGAGCTAATACCGTCGAAACGGTAAAAGATATAAAAAAATGTTTCAAATAACAGTTTTATGATTTTTAATGTTCTTTAAAACAGTGTAATTAAATTTTATAAAAATGTCAAATTCCTCCCTCTCCATAATTTGATTGCACTGTTTTGAAGAATATTAAAAACTATATAACTTTTATTTGAAACATTTTTTTTTATATTTTTTTACCGTTTCGACGGTATTAGCTCAGAAATAAAAGAAACGGATTTTTTTCAAGAAAGTGTTTTACTCCCTAAATGTCGAGATACGCAGCTAAAAAAATACGGGTCTAATATTTTTCAATGTTCTAAAACTTATTCCAAGTTTATTAAAATCGGTGAGGGTCATTTACGATCGTTCCCTTGTTATATGAGACATTTTTTTAGTAAATTTTGTGAAGGTTTCTAAAAGATTTTGTGCTATGTAAGTATAAACATAGTTATAAACTTTGTTTTTTAAGACGTAAAAGGTTCAATAACAATCATTTTGCTTAGGAAACATAAATAATTAATCACACACTTAATAAATGTGGGCTATCGGCGTTGTACATACACGATTCCGAAAAAACGTAATTGTCTAATAAAATCAGGAAAAGACAAAATAATTAATGTGAACAAAACGAATGTTGTGTATAAAATTGACTGTGCAAACTGTGACGCTTCATATATTGGACAGTTGATCATGGTAACCTCTACGCCAGGTAAGTAGTGTGGTCAGCAAACATAGGACAGAACATGAACATGATTTTTTGTGGTTGAATCCGGCGGTTTTGCATTGTGAGGCACACACGAAAAAAAGAGATGCAGAAATATTTTATATTAAAAATATGACAATACAATTAATTTACATAAGCACACGGAAAATTTAAATCCTATACGACAAAATAATAATCACTTGAAAAAAAACTTTTAAATAAACATAGGTTGCCTCATTTTGTTTCTCGGCTGTTTTTGTCATACATGACTTTACAGACTTTCATACGTCACTTTACAAAGTCAATTTAAGTGCGAAGCATCTATTTTAATATTTGACAATCTTTAATATGTGTGAAGGAAATTCTGTTGCGGAGTTCTCAGGCGATCATGATTTATTTAATTCATTATAATAAGATATTATAATTTGTGATTGGATATTCTCTTATAATTGTACTTTTTTAACAAAAAATCTTTTGTCTGTACTCGTAGCTCACTTGAAAAGGACCGAAATCAATAGTCGAAACGTCGTGATCTATTTTTATGTAACCATAGCCAGTTTGGTCGTATATGAATAAAAATAAATAATTTTTATCATCACTGGCGATTCAAATTTTTTTATTTGATAAATAATTAATATTAATTCTCGTTTTATATTTTATATTTAAATGTATTAGCACATTTTTCAATAATAACCTACTTTTCTAATAATAACCAATCAATGTTTCTTCAAGATGGCGACAAATGCTTTCCTTTAAAATAAATAAGTCTTTTAAAAATGTGATTATTTGTGTTTAATTTATAAATAATTGAATAATAGATTAGTATTGGATAAATATATAAACTCTTTGCCTGTATGAAGTTAGCCCCCCATTTTTCGAATTTTAAAATTTTAAAGGTTGTTCCAGGTTGTTCTAGACTTGTTCTAAATTGTTCCAAAAGATCAAATTTAAAAAATAAAAATTTTCGCGAAAAATGGAAAAAAACGATTTTTTGACCTGGCCCCCCATTTTTCGAAAATCGAACTTTTAAAGGTTGTTCCAGATTGTTCTAGTTGTTCTAAACATTGTTCCAAAGTGATAATTCCCTAAACAAAATATTTCACGAGATATAATAAAAAAATAGTTTCGTGCGCTAAAACAGTATTTTTACGTTTTCGGCTATAGTTATTATCTTTTAAACACCAAACTGTATATTTTAGCTAAAAACGAACAGAACAACCTGGAACAACTCTCAATTTTGCTAGAACATAATTTTAAAGAGTACTTTACTCTTGGAAATAAACACATTTTTCTTGTTTTTTCGTGTTTTTCGACCGATAACGTCGCGACAGCGGTCCCAAACTATACAACAATTACGTACTGGCATAGAACAACTTGGAACAACTCTCAGTTTTGCTAGAACATTATTTTAAAGGGTACTTTACTCTTGGAAATAAACACATTTTTTTTGTTTTTTCATCTTTTTTGCTCGCTAAAGTCGCGATAGCGGTCCCAAATTATAGAACAATTACGTACTGGCATAGAACAACTTGGAACAACTCTCAATTTTGCTAGAACATAATTTTAAAGAGTACTTTACTCTTGGAAATAAACACATTTTTCTTGTTTTTTTGTTTTTCGACCGATAACGTCGCGACAGCGGTCCCAAACTATAGAACAATTACGTACTGGCATAGAACAACTTGGAACAACTCTCAGTTTTGCTAGAACATCATTTTAAAGGGTACTTTACTCTTGGAAATGAACACATTTTTTTTTGTTTTTTCATCTTTTTCGCCCGCTAAAGTCGCGACAGCAATCGTAAACTATAGAACAGTTACGTACTGGCATAGAACAACTTGGAACAACTCTCAATTTTACTAGAACATGTTTATTTCCAAGAGTAAAGTACTCTTTAAAATTATGTTGTAGCAAAATTGAGAGTTGTTCCAAGTTGTTCTATGCCAGTACGTAATTGTTCTATAGTTTGGGACCGCTATCGCGACTTTAGCGGGCAAAAAAGATGAAAAAACAAAAAAAATGTGTTTATTTCCAAGAGTAAAGTACTCTTTAAAATAATGTTTCAGCAAAACTGAGAGTTGTTCCAAGTTGTTCTATGCCAGTACGTAATTGTTCTATAGTTTGGGACCGCTATCGCGACTTTAGCGAGCAAAAAAGATGAAAAAACAAGAAAAATGTGTTTATTTCCAAGAGTAAAGTACTCTTTAAAATTATGTTCTAGCAAAATTGAGAATTGTTCCAAGTTGTTCTATGCCAGTACGTAATTGTTCTATAGTTTGGGACCGCTATTGCGACTTTAGCGGGCAAAAAAGATGAAAAAACAAAAAAAATGTGTTTATTTCCAAGAGTAAAGTACCCTTTAAAATAATGTTCTAGCAAAACTGAGAGTTGTTCCAAGTTGTTCTATGCCAGTACGTAATTGTTCTATAGTTTGGGACCGCTATCGCGACTTTAGCGGGCAAAAAAGATGAAAAAACAAAAAAAATGTGTTTATTTCCAAGAGTAAAGTACTCTTTAAAATTATGTTCTAGCAAAATTGAGAGTTGTTCCAGGTTGTTCTGTTCGTTTTTAGCTAAAATATACAGTTTGGTGTTTAAAAGATAATAACTATAGCCGAAAACGTAAAAATACTGTTTTAGCGCACGAAACTATTTTTTTATTATATCTCGTGAAATATTTTGTTTAGGGAATTATCACTTTGGAACAATGTTTAGAACAACTAGAACAATATGGAACAACCTTTAAAAGTTCGATTTTCGAAAAATGGGGGGCCAGGTTAAAAAATCGTTTTTTTTCCATTTTTCGCGAAAATTTTTATTTTTTAAATTTGATCTTTTGGAACAATTTAGAACAAGTCTAGAACAACCTGGAACAACCTTTAAAATTTTAAAATTCGAAAAATGGGGGGCTAACTTCATACAGGCAAACTCTTTTTGATTTGTGAAATAATACATAGTTGTAAATCTTGGCCAATTATTGTAACATCTATTATATTTTCGTGATAGAAAATAATTCTAGACGAATACGCGTGACTCAATTATAGTAAAAATGCTAGCAATATGACAGTATGCCAGCAAACTCAATTATATTATAACAGCAGATTTTAGTGTGCTTTGCCATTAAATTTGGTTTCTAATAACACAGTTTGAAAATACAATATGACAGCAAAAATGTAACAAAAATTGTGTTGCCATCATGACGGCCGTAGCAATAACAGAGTACGATTTACTTTATTTACCAATTGACAGCATCTAGTATATACAGTTATATTAATATAACTATGACAAAAATATTATAACTAAATATTATTAAAGCTCCTGAGTTTTCGCCGCGGCCATGTTGAATTGTTACTTCAGAGGCGAGAAAGCACACGCTGAAAATTCTTCAATGTCATTTTTAAATGAAAAGATATTTCGTTGAAACACTATTTCAGATGGCTTTAGCATACTTTAAAAATACCTCGAAAACTATACTTTTCCTTTGACAGTCAATCAACAATCGTAAAATGATCGTGATATTAAACTTCGTCATGCTAGTTTTCGAGATATTTTAAGAGTGTGTGCTGTTTCATTGAAATATCTTTTTATTTCGAAATAGCATTTAACAATAAGAATTTTTAGCGTGTTTTCTAGCTTCTGACATAATTTTGACATAGTCGGCGAGAGCCTAGTAGCTTTAATAACTATAAGTATTATTACACATAAATGCATGTTTTATTATAGTTATTACTTATTAAATTGTAATTATTGAGTGTACTTGTAATTTTAAATTTGGCAGACGTACTTGCCAAAGTCTGTCGTAAATAAAAAATATTTAAATTTGAAAAATAAATATTTCTAAACTTAATATGATTTTTTTAATCAATAAAATGCTGTTCAATTTTGATATATAATTACAAGAAAAGGTGATTTTGTTGGATTTGTATTAATATAATTGTGATTATACCAGGCGTGTTCTACATTTGCTATATTTTTACCATTATAACGAAGCAACAGACTGCTCAATCTCTGCTGTGTTCCTACTGTATCAGTATCTGATCACTTTGCTTAATATTTATTAACACTAAGTAATATTTGCTATATCTTACACGATGTAATAGTAAATACTTATACTGCTATTACGTAATTCAAACTAATTTCTTTATTGACAAATATATAATTTACATATGTATATTATTCTTATTATTATTTCAATCTTATAACAAAATTATGTATTTATTTTCAGATATAAAATCTATATATACATATATATATATATATATATATATAGGCATTTATATATTATATATATATATATATATACATACGAAAATATGCCGGAAGAGCAAAAGGTCACTGGTGCTCCGACGGAAGCAATGGCGGAAAATGGAACCGGAACAAACTCGCCTACCAAGAGTCCGGTTAGCAAAGGAAAAATGACTCTTGCCAAAATTACCCTTCTAGATGGTACTATACGAGATTTCTACATCGATGTAAGTGTCTAAAAGTATTTTTAACGTATAAGACGGGCAACAAGAGCCAAATCGCGGATGACAATGCGTTGTTCTAACGAAACTAAATAATTTTTCGTTAGAATTAAATACCGGTGCACAAGGCACCAAATTTTTACTTGGACACGGCCAAGATTTTAAATATGAAATAATCTCATATTTTGAGATTTAATTTCAATACCCCTTTAACCCCCCTACGGAAAATAAATAAATGAATGCAAGAGAAAAATATAGATCCGAAAGTCGCTGAATCGGGAAACGAACCCGAGAACTTTCGTTTGCCGGGCGACTGCTCTTCCAGCTGAGCTATTCAGATCCTTTCGATTTTATACTTTTCTCCGTTATATATATTAATGTTGGTTCAGCGATTTTCGGATCTATATTTTTCTCTTGCATTCATTTATTTATTTTCCGTAGGGGGGTTAAAGGGGTATTGAAATTAAATCTCAAAATATGAGATTATTTCATATTTAAAATCTTGGCCGTGTCCAAGTAAAAATTTGGTGCCTTGTGCACCGGTATTTAATTCTAACGAAAAATTATTTAGTTTCGTTAGAACAACGCATTGTCATCCGCGATTTGGCTCTTGTTGCCCGTCTTATACGTTAAATTTATATTTATATTACAGAGCCTTGTTAAAACTCTTATATTTAAAAGTATTTTGTTTATATTTATTATATGCATCAAATTTACATTCTATTTATTTGATATTAATAATATAAATATATTGAATACTCAAATACTTAATGATAGATACATATATATTTAATTTTTTTGTTGCAGAGAAAGGCGAGAGGGCAAGATCTTCTCGATATGGTTTGTCAAAGCATGAATTTGCTGGAAAAAGATTATTTTGGTTTTATCTATGAAGACCGACATGATTCTCGCAATTGGTTGGATCTTTATAAAAGAATCATAAAATTTATAAAAAGTATAAACACTATGAAAAAATTATATTATACAATGATAGGTAATAGTATGTTAGAGTACTTCTTCTAAAGTTAATATATGATTTTAGCTGAACCATGGAAGTTCAATTTTGAAGTGAAATTTTATCCACCGGATCCAGCCCAATTGCAAGAAGATATTACGCGTTATCAACTATGTCTACAGATCAGAAACGATATTATTACAGGTCGTCTACTTTGTTCTTTTGTGACACATGCTCTCTTAGGCTCCTATCTGGTTCAGTCAGAAATTGGAGATTATGATCCTGAGGAACATGGAAGGTCATATTTGAAAGACTTTAAATTTGCACCTAACCAAACACCCGAATTAATCGAAAAAGTCATGGATCTTCATAAAACACATAAGTTAGTTTTATTTTACATAAACAATTGATTTTTTATTTATGGAATGAGAAAAAATAGATTATTTAATGAAATAATATTTTTTGCTATATTTTAGGGGTCAAACACCCGCTGAAGCAGAGCTGCATTATCTCGAAAATGCGAAAAAATTAGCTATGTATGGCGTAGATCTTCATCCTGCAAAAGATTCGGAAGGGGTTGATATCATGTTAGGAGTATGCGCTTCAGGCCTTCTGGTTTATAGAGATTGTTTAAGAATTAATAGATTCGCCTGGCCAAAGATATTAAAAATATCTTACAAAAGGCATAATTTCTATATTAAAATTAGACCAGGTGACTTTGAACAATTCGAATCTACAATTGGATTCAAATTGGCAAATCATAGAGCAGCGAAAAAATTATGGAAAGTGTGCGTGGAGCATCATACTTTCTTCAGGTGAGTAATAATTGTAAGCAGTATATTTTTTTAAATTTTTGATGCTTTAAATTTGAAACAAATAAATTTTTATTTTTATAGACTTATGAGTCCAGAACCTGTGAAGAAAGTGGGATTAATTCCATATTTGGGATCTCGTTTCCGATATTCTGGCAGAACTCATTACGAAACGAAGAAAACTCCTATTGATAGACAACCTCCTCAATTCGAGAGATCTTTAAGTGGCCGACGACTCGCATCTAGAAGCATGGATGGTGAATAAAGTTTTTATCACTTGCGAATAATATCCAAATACAAATGTATGATATAATAACGATGATTTAATGGAAACTTTTCAATTATTATAATTGGAGGATGGAGTAGTAATTCTGTCTGGAATATCTCCGCTATTTTAAAAGAAACAAAAATATTGTAATGAAAGTTGTACAGTATCAAGATAGTCATAATATGCTAGTAATAATTATTTTATGGGAGGCATTTGAGATTTTGAAGTCATTATTACTTTTTAAAATGAAACCACTGCAATTTTCTTATATAAATTGATTCCTTATAATATTTGACGTAAAAAATTATTAAAATAGAATTGAATAATCGAAAAACGAACGGTTATGAAGTATTTTATGCTTTATATTTTGTTTTATATTTTATGCTTTATTAGGATAAAAATATAAAATATCTAATATAAATATATGTAATGTATTTTTCGGTAACCTTAATAATTTTCTGCATGAGATAATAAGATAAATTAATTAGTATAAGAAAGACATATTCTTTATGATTAAAAAAATTGTAACTAGTAATTACATATTATTTCTTAAGGACAACCATGTTGTTTTTCTTTATACTAATTAATTTCTCATTATTTTATGCATAAAAATTATTGAAGTAAGATCATCGAAAAATGAATATTTCACGAGGTATTTTATAGTTTACATAAGATTATGTCAAATTGAAGTATAAAATATTTCATAAACTTCACTTTTTGGTCATCCTACCCTACTATAACATTTTATTGCTAAATATTACAAGGAATTGATTTATACGAAAACATTATAATGGTTCCACTTAATAAAAAAAAATGAATGAGGTCCCCTTTTTGTACCTTAAAAGTTTCCAACATTTTTTTTATCTATAAAATGTTTAGATCTTTAGATGCCCAATTTAATTTTTAAAAATTTAAGTTAATATCTCGGCGACACAATGGACTTTGTCTGCGTGCCTTGGGCAGAGCTTCTATAAGAGGTTCTTCCCCCCCATCTCGTATTATTAAGTTAATATCTCTAGCAGTAGCGGAGAAAACAACTTGTAACATTTTATGTGAGATATCCTGTATGTGTATGTATTAGACAGATATCTGATTTAAAAGTTTCCTATTAAGGCATCCATAAGCATGTGTTTTTAATATTAGAGTGGCATTATTAATATTCAATCTTTCAATTTTTAAAACACTATTTTCCTTTCTATGAGATATTTTCAAAATCTATTATAAACCACAAGTGCCTTTTTATAATTATATTTTTAAGTCTGCGATACTAAAGATGTTGAAGTAGTGTGACTGCCTTGTATAGCATTAGGTGTGCCTAAATCAGTTGAAACGTATGGTTCCGAACCAAGCAAACGGCATACTATGAGTTATGAGCCTGAGACGCTTCCTGATGATATAGAGCATATAGACCGACGGCCTAGCCCTATCAAGAAACAAAAAGAAAAGGTAATATTTATATGTTTTTTTATTTTGATTGTTCATGTATTTATATTAGAAAGAGAGAATGAGTGAGTGAATGAGTGAATGAGTGAATGAATGAATGAACGAATGAATGAATGAACGAATGAACGAATGAACGAATGAACGAATGAACGAACGAATGAATGAATAAGTGAGTGAGTGAGTGAGTGAATGAGATAGGGCGAAAAGGAGGAAGAGAAGAAGGGGGATGGAGGGAGGGAAAGAAGGAAGGGAAAAAACATTCTTTTTATATATATATATTTTATAAATTAAACTTCGGCTCGTATACAATTAAAATATGTGATATAATAAAAGGCCAACTTAACGAGCCTATATGCTATTAATTGAACAATTTATTTATTAATTTACTTCATACTATACAAAAGTTCAGATAAACGTTTCGACTGTACGACAGTCTTTCTCAATATCCTAATAATATGTTAAAAAATTAATTTAGTCATTTCGACATCATAAATAAATACAACAATTATAAGATTATATGACGAACGCAGTACAAATTCATGTTTGTTGGCATGAGTTAGAGCGTCAGATGCTGTTATATTATGTAACCATTTTTTATCCACGAACATAACACTTTTTTAAAAAATTATTTCTTTTTACTTAACATAGTCACAATGTGTATTTTTTTAAAAAACAAATCGATATCTGTCATTTCAAATCAAACTGTCGAAACGTTTATCTGAACTTTTGTATAGTATGAAGTAAATTAATAAATAAATTGTTCAATTAATAGCATATAAGCTCGTTAAGTTGGCCTTTTATTATATCACATATTCTTTTTATAATTATTAATTGCTTGAATGTAGAGTAGATATAAATTTCGTCATGTAAACGTAAAACTGCAAAATCATATCAAAATTTATAAATTATGTATTTTTTAAATCCTATATATGTTTTTATATTAATTATTTAATTATTAAGAAAACGATTTTTATAATAACTATTAATGAAGAAAATATGTGATGTAATGTATAAATTTTATGATAAGTAAAATTGCAACAAATTTTATACAATATTTTTGCAAAAGTTTTTATCAGTAAAGTCATGGAACATCAATTACATGTTTTCCATATTGAGTCAGTAAAGGCTGAGTTGATTGACTCTACTATCTTTTACATTCATTAATTTTTTTATTGATTGTATCAATTTACAATACATTGATTCGCTTATTTATATTACACTGTTAACATACACTATATATTATAGAATAAGATGACAAATTTTATGATTTATTGATTTTTCTTAACTTTTATAATAACTTAAAATTTTTATTCTATAATGATTTAAAATTGTTTTATGTTTTAAATGAAAGAAAAAAATTGTGATAAATTTAAACTTGACTAAAGCCATTTTTCAAGGTTATGTCAAGAGATCAATCTTGTTTTTTTTTTTAAATAAAAAGAAGTTTAAAACATTTCAAATTTTAAAAGCTCCCTCAATTTTGCGTAAAAACCTTAATTGTAAGACATATAACTTCAATAGTAAAAATATAAGAATTAAAATTAGATATAAAATTATTAATGCTCGCATGTAGGAATGTGTGCATAGGTGCGTTGTGTTAAATAGATAGGTGTATCTATATTCTAATTCTTAACGTTATTCAGGATCACGACGATGACGTGACGTGGGTATCCGGTCCGTTTAGGGTGTTTTATTAGCGTGAGTCCCTTTAACTCTCACGTTTGAAGTGTTTGATTACCATTAGTTTTTTGTTTCTCACGTTCGAGATACTTGATTACCGTGAGTTTTTTTATTTCTCATATGTGTATGTGTCTAATCATCAATTAAATATTTCCTTTGTCTTTACGCGCAGAATTTGTTTGAAACTATTTATCCTAGTTTAAAATTTTATGGGGAATTTTTCTGCGGATTATATATTATATGTGTATTCGCCTATAAAAGAAGGCCATTAAAATGTATCATAATTTTTTGACATCTTTGAATTGTGATAAATTCAATAATCATTGAATTGAGATAAACCAAAGCTTAAATTAAAACTTATATATTTTTCTTAATAACCCAAAAAACAAAAATTAAATTATAAAAAATGTTTTACAAAATAGCGAACTTTGAATATAGATATTGAGAAATGGGGAAAAAGTGTCTGTTTAAAATTTTTGCATAGCTTAAGCTTAGGGAAATCGGCTCCTTAGTACAAAAAGAAATATTAATTTTTAAGCTCATTTATTTCTTAACAAATCCAAATTTTAAATATTTTTTATGGCCTTTTTTGATAATATTGTGTTAAAGAAAATGTTACAAAATGGTTGTGTAAAATTTGCAATTCAGAAATAATTATCATGAAAAACTTTAAAAAAAAAAATTTTAATTTAATGCTAAATAATAGCTTATTTTAATGCTAAATAACTTCTAAACTATTGGTGCAAAATTGAGCACTTTTTTGGAATTTGCTAAACAATACTTCTGTCTTTTAAAAAGAAAAAACGTTAACTTTTATATAATTATCTTGAAAAATGACTTTAGTTAAAATTTTAGATCAGCAATTTTTTCTTGTCTTTCAAAATCCTATAAATTTTATCTGAAATATTTTGCCTGCTGCGAACTCAGTTTTCAAGATATTCAATTAGACTGTTTAAAATGGAACATTCTATGTGTAATTTTTACATATCTACCCATGTAGATATAGTTGAATCTAATAAGAGCAAATTTTTCCAAATGCTTGCTACAAATTATTATCAACAAAATAGCTACGAATTTAGTGTAAGAATTATTATTGAATAAGTCGGCAGATTGTCGATATTATAGAAATCTAATAATTAGATCTGCTAATATAATCTGAAGCCTGACATCAGATTGACGATAGAAACTAAGCAGAATTTAAACGTAGAATCTGACGGTTGATTATTGTATAGTAGAATCCAAACAGAATGTGTCATTTTACTGTTCAATTATATTTTCTGGTTATTTAAACCGAATAATGATGTAGATAGGTATTTAAAGACTTTTAAGGCTTCTGTGCCCTTGCCAACTATATTGGAATTATAACGTCAGAAACGAGAAAGCACACATTAAAAATTCTCGCGTACCTAAGCTATGCAAAAATTTTTAGACAAAAAATATTTCGATGATACATATTACTCAGATAGCTTCAACACACTTAAAATATTACTGAAACTATCTTGTTCCCTTTATAATCAATCAAGAGCTGTAAAATGATTGTGATATGAGGTCTGATCCGTAGTCTTGCACATGCACAGTCATTCCGTATGACAAAGTCTGATACCACAATTATTTTATGGTTGTTGATTAACTGTCAAGGAAAAAAATGGCTTTCGGAGTATTTTAAAAGTGCTAATGCCGCTTGAAATTGCGTTTCATCAAAATATCTTTTTATCTAAAAATGACGCAATAATTTTCAGCGTCTGTTTTCTCACCTCTGACGTCACAATCTAACATACCGCGGCAAGTATTCAGGAGCCTTAAGGGGAGCACACACTTTACATAGGCGCATAAGCATAAGCATAAGAATCTTGATTGGTCTATAAATATATGCATAAGAAATTCTATCAATCAAAGTAAGATGTTAAAAAAGGTCGATTTCCCGACTATCGATGGAACCTAAAATTCGAGTTCCATGGATATATATGAATCATATAAGATATAAAAATGATGGTCTTTTTTCCTAGAGACCTGGGAAAAGTATTGAAAATCTTTCAAAACTATTGAAAATAGCGTCATTCGATTGATCTGAAGACAACTAAAATCGGTGACATGGATGAATTTTCAATCAAACCAAGTTCTGGTTAAACACTTATCAAATAGTTTTTGAGATTAATAATGTTTTAATATCGGGATTGCAAAATTCAAAATTGCGGATCCAATATGGTGGATCAGTATTGAGAGAAACTAGATGCCAAGATGCAGTTACTTCCGAATAAAAGATGTGATTCCACATTCAAATACATTATGTTTTTTAGTTTGTTAAATATTTTTATTTCTCAATTGATTGCTCACAATTACTTAAATAATTCTATTCAACAATAAAACATATATGTTTTATTGTTGAATAGAATTATTTAGTTCTAACATAGAGTATATTAATAGTTCTCATATTTTCTATGTTAGAACTAAAGAATGTTATTCAACAATGAAACAAAATATTTAAATAAAAAGACTAAAAAACAATATATTTGAATGTGGAATCAGATCTTTCGAAAGCAACTATATCCTTGAATCTAGTTTCTCCCAATACTGATCTACCATATTGAATCCGCAATCTTGAATTTTGCGATCCCGGTATTAAAACATTATTGATCTGGAAACCTATTTGATAAGTGTTTAACCAGGGTATTGATTCTATAACTTTTTCTAAAGTGAAAACGTGAAAAGTGAAAAATTTTCACCAATCACATATCGATTTCATTTTAAAATCAATTTGTAATTAGTGGAAATTTTTCACTTTTCACATTTTTACTTTAGAAAAAATTACAGAATCGATACCCTAACCTTGATTTGATTGAAAATTCATCCATGTCATCGATTTTATAGTTATCTTCAGATCGATCAAATGACGCTATTCTCCATAGTTTTGATAGATTTTCAATACTTTCCCCAGGTCTCTAGGAAAAAAGACCATCATTTTTACATCTTATATGGTTCATAGATACTCATGGAACTCGAATTTTAGGTTCCATCGATAGTTGGAAAATCGACTTTTTTTAACATCCTCCTTTCTTATGTATATGTTTATGCGCTTATGCAAAAATGTGTGCTCCTACTTTAATATTTAATTTAATAGCTTTTTTGTTTAGCACTATGCGACATACTTTTTCGTATTTTTCTGTTAGATATGCATATATAAATTCTACAAAACACGGTTATTAATATAAGATCAAAAGTAACTGTTTCTATTAGTTTAATTTTTGATTATTTAATATGTAAGCCTAGCAGAAGATTTAAACGAATTAATAAAAATATTAAATTAATCGGAATCAATAAGATAAATTGAAAATTATTTGTTTACTGTCTATTTATACGAAACAGAAGTTTAATTTCGATATAAAATTATGTCTCGAGTTTTATAAATTTAATTATTTTTACAATTTATTTTATTATTTAATTAAGTTGAACTATATATATATATATATATATATATATATTATTAATAATAAAATAATTGTAAAATAATATAATATAATTGTAAAATAATATATATATATATATATATATACACATACATAATTATATATATGTACATACATAATTGATATATGGGATATAACTATGATAACATATATATATGCTACATTACATACATCCCAAGGAGAACAGAAATGTCAAAATGATGTCGAATTGACGTCAAAATATGGTCAAAATGTAGTCATTTTAGTTCGTCAAAATGACATCAAATTGCATAAAATTTTGATGTTATCTTGATGTTTACAATGATAAAAAATTATTTTGTATTAAAAATAATTGAGATGCAAATTTAAAACGTGTAAGCCGCTTAAAATAATATTTTAATCAACAATTTAGTTTTTAATACAATAACTCAACTCTTCTGCAAACTGCAATAATATCTGAATATGAAAAATGTTAACCTTTAATTAGCTTCATAATAATAAGCATTGTATATACACAGTCGAAAAATGTATATCACATTTTCTAAAAATTAAAAAGGTCAAAAAGAGTCAATATAAAAAGTAATTTTTTAGTCATCTTCGAGATCGAGATTTCCATGATCAAAAAATGATATAAATTTAGTCAATATGACGTCAAATTGATATTATTTTGATTTTTCTGTTCTCCTTGGGAATATTATATGTATTTATGAGAAGAAAATTACTGCTCAATTTGCTATCAGATTTTGTTGGCAGGTCACACGCAGACAGTTGATGTCAATTTGCTTATCAACGAAAGTCTCCAAGAAATTATTTATTCCTATAAAAATTTTTCTAATAAGTTAAATATTAGCTCATCTGTTATTATATTAGTTATTATATTATAAAAATTAATAACTCATTATCTTACTCATTTTGTCATATTATTCCTTTTTCCGTGTAAATAAAACTTTTATATTCTATTATATTATATTAATGATTTATATAGCACATATAGAGAATTGCGTATCACATATTGTTTTTGATAGAAGAATAGAATTGTATTCACCATCAATGCTTAAGTTAAAAAATCATCAAAGATCTTTATCAAAATTTGAAGAGCTAAGTCTTAAAAAAATTTTCTATTTGTGGAACATGTTGATAGTCTTAATTATTAACGAATACATAACTAACACCAATAGCTTACACGAAAGACAAGTGCTGGAACAACATCAGCTAGCAGTACCAGTAGCCTTGAAGGAGAATATGATGCTGATCGTGGGAGAAAGGTATAGAAAATTTTAGCTAGAATTTCTGCTTGAGTTTATTTTATAATAATATATATGTATGTATAATTATATATTAATATTATTTTTTGTTTGTGTGTCCCTCGATGTTTTATTTCTTGAAATGCATGTTGCTATATATATATATATTTTTTTTTTTTAATTTGTATTTCTCACAAATATTCGATCATCGCTTCAGTATATGAGATGTTAGATCAAAAATATATTAATAAAACATAAAAAGTAGGCCAAATAAACGAGCCAAAATAATTTAGATGTAAGGATAATTAAAAATTATTTATTCATAATATAAATGTAGATGTTTCGACCTTACTAGATCTTTTTCACTACAATCAATCGCAAGTATAAAATTATAAAATATAATAAAGAAAAAACATAATCTCGCAAGCTATGTAAAGACGAAACTTCGATTATCATTCGATTTAATTACAATGGTTGAAACAATTATTCTTAGATGTCTTATGTTTAAGACCATCTCTCAATTAAATGCACGGAGTCCAAATTCGTCGTTGGACCCATTTATTCAAGCCCTTTTTTTCCCACAAAATAGATATATTAAAAGGATTCCAATAAAGAACACTCCGAAAAATATAAATTAGCAATAACTTACATATTGATGTTATGTAACTTACATATTGATGTTAGGTTGTTGCGACTCAGCAATATCAAGGAATAATATGTGTCGTTATTATATCATAGCCTGTTTATATAGTCAATAGTGTTGTCAATAGTTAAAGGTAAATTTTTTTTTTTTTTTTTTAATTAAAAAAGTGTCAGATAATTCTTCTAAAATGTCAAAATAACAGCTTTCAAGAGATTTGATGTCTTTCTTTAAATTTATACTATTTTTATGTTTTTTTATGTATAACATTTTAGAAGTCTTTTATTATAGTTGATTTCATGACTGAAATATTAGATCATGAAATCAACTATAATAAAAGACTTATTTCTGAAATGTTATACATAAAAGAACATAAAAATAGCATAAATTTAAAGAAAGACATCGAATCTCTTAAAAGCTGTTATTTTGACATTTTAGAAGAATTATCTGACACACTTTTTTAATTAAAAAAAAAAAAAAATTTACCTTTAACTATTGACAACACTATTGACTATATAAACAGGCTATGATATAATAATGACACATATTATTCCTTGATATTGCTGAGTCGCAACAATCAACACATAACATCAATATGTAAGTTATTGCTAATTTATATTTTTCGGAGTGTTCTTCATTGGAATCCTTTTAATATATCTATTTTGTGGGAAAAAAGGGCTTGAATAAATGGGACTCACCTCATGAAGATGCCGGAACAGACTGTTCGCGCTGTCCAACGACGAATTTGGACTCCGTGCATTTAATTGAGAAATGGTCTTAAACATAAGACATCTAAGAATAATTGTTTCAACCATTGTAATTAAATCGAATGATAATCGAAGTTTCGTCTTTACATAGCTTGCGAGATTATGTTTAAATTTCTTTATTATATTTTATAATTTTATACTTGCGGTTGTGATTGTATTGATAAAGATCTAGTAAGGTCGAAACGTCTACATTTATATTATGAATAAATAATTTTTAATTATTCTTACATCTAAATTATTTTGGCTCGTTTATTTGGCCTACTTTTTGTTTTATTAATTTTAAATTTTACACGAACGTTAATTTGTATTTTTATTGTTTTAACAAAAATATGTTATTAAAACATTAATTTTTCATTAATTTTGAATATTTAAAGTAATCTTGAAATTCTTAAGCCATCTGTTTTACCGATGAAACGCGATGAAATTCGATCTCTAATGTTTTTATTGGCTATACAGATTGAAAAATCATTTTCCACAATTAAAGTACTAATAATAATGACGAATTGTGGACGCTATAATTTTATGTAAAAAGAAGTTAAAAAATTACTCTTAATTTTTTATTGACCTTAAAAAATTTTTTTAAATTTTGTTTTTTACATAAAATTATGATGTCCACAATTCATTATTATTAGTATTTTAATTGTAGAAAAGGATTTTTCAATCTGTATAGATTTTTCAATCTCAATAAAAAGATTAGAGGTTGAATCCAACTTCGCGTTTCATCGGTAAAACAAACTGCTTTAGGATCTCTTTAATATTAATCTTAGAATTTTTTATTATTTATATATATAATAAACTATATAACTACATTATTTAATAAACTATATTATATAAACTATTCAATATGTATAAATAAACTTTTACATATTAAACAAAAGCGGTACATATATATACATATATATATTTATATATATACGAGATTTAAGATAACAAATTGCGACAAATATACATATTTTGAAAACGTATATCAATATGTAGAGCATGTATTGCATCTTAAGAAGGGATTTTTCGTGTAATTTTAGTAAAATAGTGGCTTTACGCTTGGTGCATGAAGTAACGTGTGATTGAACAAATTTACTTGTAGAAACCGGTCGGAGGAATAGCTGTCCTACCGCCCGGTAATCTATCAAAGAAGAAGAAGGATGAACAGAATGAGAATGAAAAAGAAAATCACAATGATCTGAATAATACTGATTTGATTAATGATAATGCCCATGCTGAAAATATTGATGACAAATCATTGTCTAAAAAAGAATTGAAAAAGAAGGATAAAGAATCGCCCAAAAAAGTAAATAAAGAAAAAAAGGAAAAAGTTAAGGTAAGTTTATATTATGTGTTGTACGCACTTTGCTGTTTTTTTAATATATTCTTATATACAGGATGTCCCCGACCTAGAAAAAATCGTCTCCAAATCGTCTCAGTAATCTCCCATTAACGTGTGATACGGTAGGTCTGGGACTGGGACACTCTGTATATACAATATATATCTTAAACAAAAAAGTTTTAAATATATTTTTACAAGTAGTGTATTCCAGTTAACGTTTATTATTTTATTATTTTTTTAAATATTATTTTTAAATATAATTCAATAACAAAGTGATAAATATAAGGCCAACTTATCGAGCTGAATATTCGAGATGTTCAGTCAACTACCATTTATTACATGTATAAATTATAAAACTACAGTCATTATATTAAAACTAACGCAAATTACAATCATTCTATAAACGTTTCGACCGCACGCGGTCTTCTTCAGTATAATTATTGAAATATAAATTCTTACAATTCACATAATATCGAAATTTAATTATAGTTATTCAGAATCAAGAGTTTTTGAGCAATTAACGCGTGTTTCAATCCGTCCTGTCCAACAATGTTCGCCTCGATATGATCCCTGATTTTGTTCAGATCTCGGATAGTTTCATCGTTAATATGCGAGAAATTAACCCGTTCCGTAGGCGCTGCGATTAATAAAAAATTACCGATCAACGTATGTCCAAATTATAATATGTATCCCCTACAATTGGTAGTATGCTTACCTATCATCGTTCTTCTTGACAATTTTGCTACTTATTAACAGTTATTAAGGATGACACATAACAAACCAACAATACAGAAAGACAGCTCATTTTAAACTCTACTTGATCGGAGAGCGTGCGTGTTTATATATGATCTAATATCTATGTTTTACTCGTTAATGTCCTATTTGTCCTATTATTATTTCTTGTTCGCTAATATATCCAAAATATCAAAATACGACTCGCTAAGTAACTCAGTATCTTTGTTTAAATTTAGTCCATTTTTTTGTTCCTTGATATGTAGCATCTCAGAAATGAGTCTTTTATAATAATTATTTTCGTTGTCCATGATCTTAACATTGTCCCAATTAAAAGTATGATGTTCATTTATTATGTGTTCAGAAATTACTGAATGTTTCGTTGAGTCCAATCTAATATTATTTTTATGTTCTTTCATTCGCGTCTGCAATTGCCTCTTTGTTTGGCCTACATAAGATGCATTACAATTATTGCAACTGATCTTATAAACCACATTCGAATTGCATGGATGTTTAGTTTTATCTTTCTGCGCTTTAATAATATTATCCAGTTTGTTGAGACATCTATACCCTACCATACAATTTTTATTTTTTACCGAGGAAACAATCATTTCTGAGATCCCATCTATATACGGAATGACAAAGAATTTTTTATTGACCGAGTCATTTCCTATACTTTTTGTTCTTTCTATGTTGGCCTGTCTCTCTATAATGCTCCCCTTAGATATGATGTGTTCTATCCGATGATTAATTTTGTTAAAAATCAGATCAAGAGGGTAACCATTGCTTCTGAAGCAATGGTTACCCTCTTGATCTGATTTTTAACAAAATTAATCATCGGATAGAACACATCATATCTAAGGGGAGCATTATAGAGAGACAGGCCAACATAGAAAGAACAAAAAGTATAGGAAATGACTCGGTCAATAAAAAATTCTTTGTCATTCCGTATATAGATGGGATCTCAGAAATGATTGTTTCCTCGGTAAAAAATAAAAATTGTATGGTAGGGTATAGATGTCTCAACAAACTGGATAATATTATTAAAGCGCAGAAAGATAAAACTAAACATCCATGCAATTCGAATGTGGTTTATAAGATCAGTTGCAATAATTGTAATGCATCTTATGTAGGCCAAACAAAGAGGCAATTGCAGACGCGAATGAAAGAACATAAAAATAATATTAGATTGGACTCAACGAAACATTCAGTAATTTCTGAACACATAATAAATGAACATCATACTTTTAATTGGGACAATGTTAAGATCATGGACAACGAAAATAATTATTATAAAAGACTCATTTCTGAGATGCTACATATCAAGGAACAAAAAAATGGACTAAATTTAAACAAAGATACTGAGTTACTTAGCGAGTCGTATTTTGATATTTTGGATATATTAGCGAACAAGAAATAATAATAGGACAAATAGGACATTAACGAGTAAAACATAGATATTAGATCATATATAAACACGCACGCTCTCCGATCAAGTAGAGTTTAAAATGAGCTGTCTTTCTGTATTGTTGGTTTGTTATGTGTCATCCTTAATAACTGTTAATAAGTAGCAAAATTGTCAAGAAGAACGATGATAGGTAAGCATACTACCAATTGTAGGGGATACATATTATAATTTGGACATACGTTGATCGGTAATTTTTTATTAATCGCAGCGCCTACGGAACGGGTTAATTTCTCGCATATTAACGATGAAACTATCCGAGATCTGAACAAAATCAGGGATCATATCGAGGCGAACATTGTTGGACAGGACGGATTGAAACACGCGTTAATTGCTCAAAAACTCTTGATTCTGAATAACTATAATTAAATTTCGATATTATGTGAATTGTAAGAATTTATATTTCAATAATTATACTGAAGAAGACCGCGTGCGGTCGAAACGTTTATAGAATGATTGTAATTTGCGTTAGTTTTAATATAATGACTGTAGTTTTATAATTTATACATGTAATAAATGGTAGTTGACTGAACATCTCGAATATTCAGCTCGATAAGTTGGCCTTATATTTATCACTTTGTTTTCAATATACGAGCGACAATTGTATTAATTTATAATTCAATAAGTTTTCTAGCATCAAATTTCAATAATAATGTTGAACAAATATTTCATAAAAAAAGTTATAATTATTTTTTACTTGAATGTGCATATATTTTTTATATAGTTTAAACATGCATGAAGGATTAGTTTTTACTTCTGCATAAATAATAGATTTGCATTAGTAGATGTTATTAATTTTCTTTAAATCTGTGAAATATATTTTATATAAATTTTACATTATGTATAGCATGTTTTTGTACTGCATGTATTTTTATGTATTATCTAAGAGTCCTGTCGGCGGTTTCCTGTTTGCGAAAAAGGATAAAGATAAGAAACAGAAAAAGAACAAAGAACTCGATGAATCTATGGACAAAAGTGATGCTGAATTGAATCTTTCTACGGAAAGGCAAGAAAGGGAGATTGATAAAGAAACAGATGTAGAAAAAAAAGAAGATCCTGCGAAATCTTCTCAACTTCCCAGTTACACGAAACCTTACGATTATGAAGAAACGGAAGCTTCGCCCACGAGAAAACCAATTACTTCACACGGTTTTACGTATGAAGATCGACCCGCATCGCCAGGAACAATGCAGAGTCAATCGTCACCTACAGCTAGTCGGAAAGCTACTGGATTGGCATTTAACTATGCTCCAGGAGAAGAAAAAAAGGTAGCAGAGTCTGCAGAAAAGAGAAAAACAAAAGAAGCGGACAAGCAAGGGTTAAAGACACCGGGCCTCAATTACGTAGAGTCTGCTGCCCTTAAGGAGCAACAAAAGAAAGTAGGTGCTGATAAGGATCAAGCAGAGACTTTCATTGCTGGTGAACGTCAAGATAGTACTAATCTGGCTGTACCATTAGTGCCACCAGTATCAGCGGAATTTAAGCCAGACTATCACATTTTGCCTCTTCCTGATGGTTCGAGAATCATCGGAGGTATGATTTATACTAAAGAGGGTAAATTATTAGATCAAAGCAATCTTGGACCATACGGTAGCAAAATAATAGACGGTAAAGTCTGCGGGAAAGATGATAAGTTGCTGAAAAAAGCCGATTTTGGACCACACGGAGTTCATGTCAGCAACGGTCTAATAACCGGGAAAGATAACAAGCCTATGCATCAGGAAATATTAGGTACGGATAGAAATTCAATAAAGAACGGCATTATTTATTCTTCCAACGGTGAAATAGTAAAACAGTCTTTCCTCGGACCAAATTATTCATTGGTAAAAGAAGGAAAAATACTATTGAAGAACGGCAAACCGGTTCAACATTGTCAATTAGGTACGGATGGAATGTACGTGAAAGAAGGTCTCATCTTTACATCTAATTCCAAACCTATGACTCAGGGATCATATAATACAGACGAAAAATACATAGTTGCCGGTATAGTATATAACGAAGATGGCAAACCTTTGACGCAAATTGCAATTGTATCTGATGATACATTTATCTGCGATGGTTTAATTCACGGACGAGATGGAAAATTGCTTAATGCCGGGAAATTAGGTCCAGAAGGTTATAATATTACGGAAGGAAAAATTTACTCGAAAGACGGCAAACTGATCAAGCATGAATCTTTCAGTTCTGACGGATCTATCATAAAGGACGGAATAATTTATTCGAAAGATGGAAAGTTCTTGATTCAAGGATCGCTGCTACCGAGCGGTGCTCACCTAAAAGATGGAAAAGTGATCGGTAAAGATGGCAAGTCTATCAAACACGCGTTTTACAAATCTAATGGTAGTTTTGTGAAAGACGGTATAATATATGGAGAGAATGGCAGAGCTCTAAATCAAATTCCATTAATAGTCGATGGTCATTCTATTAAAGATGGATTAGTGTACAATAGAAATAATAAACCACTATTCCAAGGTCTTTTTAAGCCCGATGATCTTGTAATTAAAGAAGGTATATTGTACAATGCAGACAATACATTAATGTCAAATACTAATATTGGCCCTGAAGGATCAGTGAAGGATGGTATTGTTCTAGACAAAGACGGTAAACCAGCAAAACAGGAATTGTTTGGTTCGAATGGAAGCTATATAAAGAAAGGTATTATTTATGCGAAAAATGGAAAGTTGCTTAATCAAGAATCGTTCGTGCCCGAAGGTGCAGCTATTAGAGATGGCAAGATATATAACATGGATGGTAAATTATTAAAATTTTCATTTTTTAAACCGGATGGTAGTTATGTCAAAGATGGTCTCATTTATGGCAGTGACAATAAACCATTAAAGTTGAATGCAGCTTTACCGGAAGACAGCTTTATTGTTGACGGAGTGATATTCAATCATTTGGGAAAACTTTTAAACAGAGAATCGTTTGGATCTGACGGCTCATACGTAGCGGGTGGATTGGTTCGCGGAAAAGACGGCAGGATTGTGTCGCAAGGCGTATTTGGTCCTGATGGTAATACAATTCGAAATGGTATTATTATAGGTAGAGACGGCAAACCTTTAACGCAAGATGATAAAGGTCCAGACAATATAGCGGTCAATAACGGAAAGATTGTAGATAGCCACGGAAATCCGAAGAATTTACCCTCGCTGATACCTGACGGATGTTACATACAAGACGGAGTGGTCTATGACAAAAACGAACAATTGCTGAGACAAGGTGCGTTCAAGTCTGATGGATGTTACATTCGAGATGGTCTTATTTACGGCTGGGGAGGCCAACTGCTGAATGCAGGCTCTGAATTACCTGGTGATAGTTACATTGAAGAAGGTAAAATATACGGCAAAGATGGGAAACTCTTGAATCATAGTTCGTTTGGCATCGAAGGTAGCTTCATCGAAAATGGTATTATTTACGGAAAGGATAGAAAACCGCTCGGTCACGGTACGTTTGGAAATGATGATAATTATATTAGAAACGGTTTATTATATGGGCCAGATGGAAAACCGTTAAATAAAAGGCGGAGCGTAATTAACATTACGTATGTTCGTTATGGCTTAGTGTGCGACGATAATGGAAAGCCACTCAAGTTCGGGAATTTTGATAATGACGGTAATGTAATCAAGAATGGCAGAATTTACGATCCCGCAGGAGGATACTTCAACCAAAATATTTATGGTCACGATGGTAACTTTATTAAAGATGGTCTAATTTACGGGCGCAATGGAAAGCCTCTCTCCCAAGGTGCTTTACCACTGGAGAGTAGTTACGTAAAAAGCGGCAAGATTTATGAGGCAAATGGTCAGCCGCTGACTCAAGAAGCATTTGGGCCGGAGGGTCTAAAAGTTATACAAGGAATTGTGATAGATAAAACGGGCAAACCAATGAAACAAGGGAATTTTGATACTGAAGGGAATGTCGTCAAAGATGGGATAATTTGCACATCTAATGGAAAACCGCTCGACAAACATTTTACAATGATTATCACCATGGTGCATAAGGGACTCGTATGTGACAAGAATGAAAAACCGATCTTACGAGCACCGTTCGGGACCGATGGTGGTTTCGTTAAGGACGGCAAGATACATGACAAGTTGGGAAAATTGTATAATCAAGAACACTTTTCTGAGGACGGATCGTACGTAAAGGACGGTGTGATATATGGAAACAATAACCAATTGCTGAATAGCACGACGATTCTGAAAGATTTACAAGAGCCACCAAAATCCATTTCTGCGAAATTGAAAAAACCTGCAATTCCTACTACGACACCGACAATCGTGAAAACGACAACCAAGCAATCTGTAGTCAAGGATCAGGAAGGTGTAACGCAAAATATTCAGAAAAAAGTTGAGGATCTTACACCGGGTGGCACAGGCCAAGTCACAGTATCTACTCACGTTAACAAGGTGATATGTTTGAAAAGAATAAAACTAATTTATTGACAGAATCTTTTCATAAGTCGAAAATTCAATATATCATCAGATATTCATATAATTTAAAAATATAAGATTTGCATGTTTATAATTATGTAGTGATGTATCTTGATTCTGTCGGCGTTAGTCAATGCTATAGAACATTTCTTTTCATTTATATTTTACATTCGCAAATACATTGCATGAAATTGAATGAGATATATTTGTTTACAATAAGTATAAAAAAGATACGCTAGTAAGTTTTTTATGAAAAACTAAAGGCTTCGATCCTTGACGACCATGTTGGAATTGTCAGAGGCGAAAAAACACGTGAAAATTAAGTGTCATTTTTAGATAACTAGACAACACAAACGCGCGCTTCGCGCGCGCCATTGATTTTATGTACTGTGATTTAATATTATTTTGAACAACTGTCAAACTATTACCTTTGCGTTGATAGCTGTTCAATGCTACAAATATAACACACAACGCAAATCGAGACAACTAATCAGCAACACGAAAAAGCGACAACAATACATGCGAAAATCGACTTTGCATGCCTTTTTTTACAAAAAAGGAAGGAAAAGATATTTCGATGAAACATTATTTCAGATGGCTTTAATATACTTTTAAAATATTTCAAAAGATATCTTTTTCCCTTTATAATCAATTATTAACAGCTGTACAATGATTACGATATGAGACCAGATCCGTATAATCTTGCACATGTGCAGTTATTCCGCATGATAAAATCTTAATTGTTTCATGGTTATTGATTGACTGTCAAGGGAAAAATAGTTTTCGGATTATTTTAAAAATGTGCTAAAGTTATCTGAAGTTATGTTTAATTAAAATATTTTTTTATCTAAAAATGTCAAGAATTTTCAGCATGTATTTTCTCGCCTCTGACGTCACCATGTAACATGGCCGCGACAAGCATCCAGGAGCCTTAAATAATTTTGTAAACATTGCGGCATCTATTATCTATAATTTTATATAAATTAACATATATTCATTTTGCAAATTTGTTTTACAACTGATTTTATACTTTGTATTACAAAATACAGGATGTCGCATAGGAAAATATTGAAACTAATTAGCTGTTAATTTTTAATGTATCCAGTTATTGAGAAAACAAAAATTGTGTTGAAAAGAGAAAAGTTTAGTTTTTAATCGATATAAATAAAATGCTTGTATTCCAGTTTATTGGTAAAAAGTAATGAAAAAATGCTAATAATCACATATGTAAACTAATGATAAATATTTTCAAAGTGGACCATTTGAATCTGTACAAAATTATATTTTTTTAAACTAGTAAACGAAAACTAGTAAAAACTTTCTAACAATGTCATTTTTAATGTTATTGACGATTTTTTTAATAGTTGCTATTAAATCTGGTACTGGTGAAAATATTTATCATTAGTTTATGTGATTTTGTGATTATCAGCACTTTTTCATTACTTTTTATCAATACTAGACGCTTCGCGCGCGCCATTGATTTCACGTTCTTTGATTTAAAATATTATTTTGAACAACTGTCAAACTATTAACCTTTGCGTTAACAGCTGTTCAATGCTATGAATATAACACATAACGCAAATCGAAACAACCAATCAGCAACACGGAAAAGTGGCAACAATACATGCGAGAATTGACTTTGCATGTCTTTTTTACAAAAAAAAGAAAAATAAACCAGTATATAAACATTTTATTTATATCCATTAAAAATTGCAAACTTCTCTTTTTAACACAATTTTTGTTTTCTCAATAACTGCATGCATTAAAAAATGACAGCTGATTGGTTTCAGCATTTTCCCATGGGATACTTTATGATTTAGCACGTGCCTATAAAGATTATTTTCTTACATATATACTTACTAGTTAACTTGTATTTATTTACATTTTTTAATTATTTATCAGTTGTATGTCTCAAGATCTTAGTTACATGGTAGTTGTATTTAGGCAGAAGCATCTGATGATGGTAGAACTCCATATATGACAGCAACAGCTGTCACTACACGTACTGCTACGATGCATGAGGATCTTGAAAAGAATCAAAAAACAAGTCAGGTTTGTGTAATTAGTATTATTAGTGTTATTTTGTATGTAGAATATTAATTTAATGGGAATTTATTTGAACTTGTTTTATATAATAGGGTGTCCCATTTTAATGGAAATAGCTGTATGTTTTCTAAACTTGATGTATAAAAATATATAGTAAGATTTTGAGAGAGAAAAAAATGTTTATAATCTTGAATTTTAATTAAGGTCATTTTTCAAAGTAATGTTAAAATCAACCAAATTTTTTAAAAATAAAATTACATTTTTTTTTTTTATATAAATCGATTCCTTACAATATTCGATACATATATATAGGTAGCAATAGATATATAGGTTGCAATCTTCTTGATGCTACAAATCCTTCGAAGTATTTTTATGCTCTCCTTATTAAAAGAAAAGAGAAGAAGAACGCTGCGGAACATTTGTAATATCAAATAGATTATAGTCATAGGAAGATCAATGTGAATAATGGTCATGTAAGTAATTTGATTTACGAAATATTTTATATTTTAATTTGACGTGTTACGTAAACTATAAAATATCTTGTAAAATGTTCAAATCATTTTATCTCAATACATTTATGTATAAAATGTCAGGATGTATAAAGAGAATACATAGCTGTTTAACTAATAGCTATATGTATACAGGATGTCTGACATAAAGTGTCACACTAAAATATGCAAGTAGATCTTGTTATTTGGAGACAATTTTTTTCAGTAAAAATATTGAGGCATCAATTTTCGAGTTATAAGCGATTGAAAATAAAGGGTTTTTCGCAAACTAAGCCTTGTGGAAATAACATATTAACAAAACCACATACATTCTTCAATTAATTTCAAGTAGAGTTTACTTTAATAAAATTTTAATTTAAGGTTTAGTTATAAAAATACATGATGGCAAAAATTGGGAACATGCAAAAAATGATGACCTCCCTCGACATTTCCGCTGAGGAAAAATCATACCGTATGATAACCGAAAACTGAATATTTTGCACGATATTTTACATTTTATGTCCAAAATTGTTAACTTTAAACCTTTATAAGTCAAAAAGTATGTACGAGAAAAATATTTTAGTGTTTTGGAAAGCTCTCGAGCTAAAGCTACAATAATATGTAATAAAAATTAGGGATTTCTATTTAAGATTTTTATGTTGACGAGAATTGTGTTTTTCAAGATCATCTCAAGGTCAAATAAATATCATCAGCTATCATTAGCTAATAGATTTTTTAAAGCTCTACAACTTTTATTTGAAACATTTTTCCAATAAATCAATATTTTTCAAGATTTTTAACCGTTCCCGAACTTTTTGCCAACACTGTATATATCCGAAAACAACTTTTTAGTGTTTTTTATACCAAATGATTTCGCCCAAGTAGTAAACTGACGTCAAACTGATTTTTATTTTAACGTCTAATGATGTCACTTGACATCAAAATGACGTACGCTTGCTACCTAAACTTTTATTATATTTTGTGTATAAAAATATTAAGGTAATACAATCAAAAAAATAAATATTTTAGAATTTATGTAACATTATGTTATATTATAAAGTACAAAATATCTTGTAAATTATTCATCTTTTGACCATTTTATTTTTATAATTTTTTGTACCGAATATTGTCAGAAGTTGATTTATATATATAAAAAAGAATGTTACTTTGAGATGACTTCACTTGAAGTTAACCTGTAATTAAGTGACCTTGAAAAATATTAATTAAAATTCAAGATTCGCAATTTTTTCTCTCTTAAAATATTATTTTTATCTAAAATATTTTTTTATACGACGTTAAGTTTAGAAAATATACAATTGTTTATTAAAATACATCTTACACACATACACATATATATATATATATATATATATATATATATATATATATATATATTAGATTATTCGGAAAGTTCGTTTCAAATTTCGTGCGCTCTGCATTTCTATATAATCAGTAAATGCAAGGGCGATTTTCTGCTTATTAGCTAACTTTACATAGGTAATACAGCCTTCAGCTGGACGAATTGAAGACTGCCATCGCACGAAAGCGCCCTGAACTGGCCAACAGGCGTGGAGTTGTCTTTCACCATGATAACACCAGACCTCACGTCGCGATATCTATCTGTAGGAAGCTATATTAGACGTAAAATGGGACGTTTTTCCTCATCCTCCATATTCTCCCGATCTTGCCCCATCTGACTACTACCTATTTCTTTCTTTTAAAAATTTTCTTTGAGACAAGAAATTCGAGTCATTCGAAATCCTCAAAAATCATCTCGATCAATTCTTTGTCAGTAAGAAACCTTCATTTGGGAAGAAAGGCATCATGTTACTTTCTGAAAGGTGGGTCAAGATGGTTGAACGAAACGGTACATAGGTGCTTAAATATAGTTCCTCTTTGTGTAAAATATTCCGTTCAAATTTATATTGAAACGAACTTTTCGAACAATCTAATATTATATATTTATGTATGTATATATATATTTTATATTTTATTTTGCCTAAGTCTATTATTTGCTAGTTGTAATTTATTTTTTACATTAGGTAGAAGAAAAGACTGTAGCACATACAACCGCGACTAGTGCAACGAGGCAGGAGCAACGAGTAGTGACACAAGAGGTTCGAACCACGAGTCATGTGCTTTCTGGCGAACAGGTAATTTCTGGATATTTCTTTTTTCAAATCTTTTGTGCGCTTGAAATTAATAAGTAAAGCATGTAAGCGTTTTTTTGCTACATGTGGACATTTTTTGGATTTTGATCTAACTATATTATTTAACATTTAAGTTTTTATCATTTTATATAACATTGTGCTGCATACATATATAAGATCGCATATGATCATATAGCACAAATATAAGATTGTTTCACATATATACATAATATTTTTGTCCATACATAATGTTTAATTCTCATCATTTTTCAGTTGATTGTTTTTTTTAAATGGTATTATTTTAACACTTTATTGGATGCAAATTATACTTATATAAAACATTAGTTAATATTTTAAGCATAAAATAATAATAATTTAATTGGGAACATTTAATCACACTCATATACATACTCGTATATAATATATATAATCATTCTCATTTATTTTTATTTATTTTTGTTTCTGGTGAAATTTTTGTTGCTTGGTTAACACGTTGCATGGCGTAGCTGTTCTCACGAAGACTAAGTACATCGAGTTCAAGCAGCGGAGATTCAGGCACGCCAATTGATCTTGACGATGACCAACAAGCTTTCTACAATCAATATTATCAGGTAATCAAATAACGGTCAGATCAAATAATAATCAAATCATCACTTTGCTCTACTAATATACATATTAGGATATTGTGTATATTTAAGAGCTGCAGAGGGTTACAGGTATTCATGAACATATAACATATTTTGGTATAATATTTGTCCTAGCAGCTATCTCAATGCAGTGCATATTTGCATTAAGGTATTTTTGCTTGTATCTTTGTATCGCATAATGTTTAAAGAAATGTAATTTATGCATTATTTTTCGATACACAGAATATATAGATCTTTTAGAGCAGATTTCGTTACATATATTGTAGCAAATATGTAAGCGAAATTGGAATCTACTAAAAGATTTTAGGATCGAGTCTCGGTAGGTTCCTAATATTTTTTTTCTTTGCTTGGGAAAAGCTCGCAATATATGATACAAAGGTTTAAGATGTAAATGTGTAAATATGATATCGTAAATACAGCGTTAGCATAATTTCTGAATTTATCAATTTTATCAATTGTAAAAAATTAATTCCTTTGATTGCCTGTTGTTTTTATTTTCTTTATTAATTTGCAATCAAACCTAGGCTGCAGTACGGTATGCGTTACGAGTACTGCGGAACGTTTATAGTAGCATTACAGTTGGTTCTCTTAGCACTACAAAACGTTACAGCAAATATGAGGTCACAAAATACGTTATTATATTCGCTACCAAGACGCTTCAAACGCCTCTTACGAGATCGACTGTAGCGTTATAGAAATCTCGTACCAAACACAAAAGTTGTAGTACTATTGAGAAGAATTATAGTACTATTGAAAAATTTAAAATGTTGGAATTACAATTGTTCGATTAACACTACTTAAATGGCTTTAGCACACTTTTAAAATATTTCGAAAAATGCGGAATAACTGTGCATGTGCGAAGACATGCTAAATCTCATATTAATTAGAATCCGTTTTACAACTGTAGATTGATTATAAAGGAAAAAAAAATAGTTTTCGAGGTATTTAAGAGTTTGTTAAAATTATCTGAAGTGTTGTCTCATCAACATATCTTTTTATTTCGAAATGGCATCTAAGAATTTTTAGCATGTGTTTTCTTGTCTTTGACGTCACAATTTCAACATGGTCAGTCAGCACCAGGAGCCTTAATTTTATTAAATCAATAAGTACAACGAAAGAAGGCCTTAAGAGCCATACGCGAATAATTGCTTTAGAAATTGCTTAAGAAATAGTTGGAAGAGCAGTCGCCCGGCAAGCGAAAGGTCTCGGGTTTGATTCCCTGATTCAGCGACTTTCGGATCTATATTTTTCTCTCGCAATTATTTATTTATTTATTTTCTCTGGCGTTATTGGAGGGGTTTTAAAGAAATTAAATTTCAAGTAAGAGGGATTATTTCTAATAATCAAGTTTTCGTAGTACACCAAGAATAGTAGGTGCTTTGTACATATTTGTTTATTTTCATCGAAAAACTTATTTTCGGTGGAATATATTCAAGAACATCCACGTATAGCTCTTAAGGGGATCCTAAACGGTTGGCCGAATTCCAACGGATGCTTTGAGAAAACTTGTTTTTTTCCTTTTTTATCGACAAAATATGAGGTTTGATAAACTATAAATCTATTTATTGGCTATATGGATTGTTTTTTTACCTGAAATTAGAACGCTTCCTCCTTTGTTAATATTAATACTTTAATTTGTACAGGAAAAGATTTATCAATCTGTATAATCTCATATATCTTGGTTATAGAATTATAAATGCTTAGAATTCATAATTCTGTAACCAAGATATATGAGATTATACAGATTGATAAATCTTTTCCTATACAAATTAAAGTATTAATATTAACAAAGGAGAAAGCGTTCTAATTTCAGTTAAAAGCAATTCATATAGCCAATAAATCTAGATTTATAGTTTATCTAACCTTATATTTTGTCGATAAAAAAGGAAAAAACACTTCTCAAAACATCCGTTGGAGTTCGGCCAATCGTTTAGGATCCCCTTAAGGCCTTCTTTCGTTGTACTTATTGATTTAATATTTAAAGAGCCTTTTTTTTTTTTTTTATAGTGAGGAAATTTGCTTTAACCAACAAACCGTACCGACTGGGTCCTGAGGGAGGACTCAGAAGGCGTGTGGGGGATTCTCCACCTCAGAAGGAGATGGCCTGACCCAAACCTAAAACCTCACTGAAACCCTTGCCTTGACGGGTATTGTCCACCGGGAACCGCTTTCGCATAAACTTCCAGTGGACACCCTCGGCCATGACCCCTTTCGAGGCTCTTCCCCCTGGAAGAAGGTGGTGTTTCCTCCAGGAACACACTTCCCGTGCACTCTCACCCTACCTGGGAGAGGGCAGCAAGAGGGAGCCGGGTTCCGAACTCCCTCTCTTCGTCCCAGGGACAGCGTGCAATGAGATTGGAGCCCTCACTCCTCACTCGTGCCGTCCCCGACGGAGGCGGTGAAAACCGCCCGACAATAAACACAAGACGTCACATGGACATCACCAGACTGAGACGTCACAAGGACATCACAAAACTAGAACACGGTGCACAAAACATGTACACAACCACAATCGTGACCAAACTGAGTAAGGGCCACAGGCCCAGCCCACAGAGGGCTAACATAAAAGGCGCAAAGGCTGAACCACATTGAGTGGGTGAAAGGATGGTATTTCACCCACGACAAGAGACGACGAGGTTGACTAATGACAACACTAAAGACCACAAACAGAGAGCGTAACCGTACCTGCCAGTTCCGATTAAGGAACAAATTGCAGGCCGCAGCTCCCATAATCCACAGTGTGCTAGGACAAGGACTAGGACAGAGAGCGTAACCGGACCTGCTTGCCTCCCGCAAAGGAGGACGAGTGCAGGCCGCAGCTCCCATAACCACATTAGACGTGACTAACGTACAGACATTGAGGAGGTCGAGGGAACCGCGAGGTCACCTAGCGGCGCCCCCGGCGATCCCTCGCCCTCCGAAACACGCATCGCCTCCGGAGACCCACCCACAGGGGAGGGCCCACCGAGACGCCGACGACCTTGAGGGAAGGAGCGCTCACCAGCCCTCCATAAACCTTTAGGAGGAATAATCCTCCTTGCGCAGGCCCCGGAACCAGCCCTGTGCTGTGAAGGCTTACCGGCCCTCTTGCACGCCAAACAAAGGGGCGGCGCCACACATCCGGCTGCCATATGTCCCTTCTGGCCACATCGGTAGCAGCAACCGCTGCAATCTGCCTCCGACTCGCACCTATTGGCCGTGTGGCCAAACGCGAGGCACCTAAAACATTGCAGAGGGCGGCGAGCGAGTGACGTGACCGTCAACTCCCACCACCCCCCGCCCAATGAGATGCTCCCGGCCCTGACCAGCTTGCGCGCAGCCACGGCCGGGCAGCGAAGCCATACAGTGCCCACCTCGGAGTTGGGGAACAATCGGATGTCCCCCATCCTCACTTCACTCGCCTCACAGCCGGAAGCCGACACTACCTCCGAAAGGATATCCTCCTTTGTGATGAGGGCCATCAGCCCTCTCAGTCTAATCTCTTCCATGCGAGAGGGACGACTAACCTTGACTCCTTCCTTGGTAGAGAAGTTCACCTCCCTCAGCTTGGACGCCAACTCGTCCGCCAATCTTGAGGAGTCCCTTCCTTGGACGGACAGCAGGATGCTGCCCGTCGCCCCACGACGAAGACGCATCGACTTGATGCCCAATTTGGGCGGATCAACGTGCTGCTTAGCCTCACGGAGAACCGAGGCATATGTTCTCTCGCGCTCCTCCCCCTCCACCGCACCGACCGTCAGCGAAACCACCGACGACGAGGGGAGAGAGGGAGGCACACGCCTCTTCTTCCCTCCGCGAGCTGGAGCGCTCGCCGCAGCACCATCAGAAGCAGGCCCCGAGCGACGACGACGACGCCGACGACCACGACCCCCATCTACAGCCCCGCGCCCGGAGGCATCCGCCGAGACCTCCGCAAGAGCGGAAGTAGCAGAGCCCCCAAGAGCGGGAAACCGCATCGGTGCAACCGCACCACCAACTCTTCGCTGCACGGGCGCACGCATGGGCGTCGCTCCAAAGGGAGCGGGCCCAGCCCGCCCCGCAAGCTCTGACCTCAACGAGGCCACGACAATTGACGCAATGTCGCCCCTCAAGTCGTTAATACGACGATCAATAAGGGACGACACCGCCGCCACCGTAACCGGACAATCATCGTGCTGCTCGTCAGCAGCCAGCAATGGGGATCCGCCAGCCTGGTCCGGAGAGGGACGGTCCCGCCGCGTCCTCTTCCTCTTCTTCCCGGTATCCGGGAAGTATCGGGCCTCCACTTCGGGCAATACAGCCCGAAGAGAAGCCAGTTCTTGTCTCGTGCTCTCAAGTTGCCTCTCAAGAGCCGAGATCCTGGTCCTCAGACCCTGGTTTGCGCTACGAAGCGCGTCCATACCAGGGTCGGCATCTGTAGAGGCCCTTACCGCCAACTCCTCGAGCACACCACCCAGCTTCATCGAGGAAGTCCGGAGCTCCCTGGCAAAGAGATCCTCAATGCCATGGACCCCGGCCAACCTCTCCACTTGGGCAGTGAAGACCCCCGCAAGCTTCTCCAGCTCAGGAGCGGTCTTACCCCTGAGCCCCGTCCTAAATGCCTCGTCCGAAGGCGCATTCTCTCGCCCGACCGCAGTGAGCACTGGATCCAAAGATGGATCCAGGACCCTCCGCAGATCCGCAAGGAGGAGCTCCCTACGCGTAGCCTCGTTCAGCCGTTCTTTGGCTTCCGCGAGACCAGCATAGTCGCCCGTAGTCTTAGGGCGACCCCTACCGCGCGCGCCGCGCTTACCTGCTTGATCAGCAGCACTCTCCTTAGGAGGGTACTGCTTTCTGCCTGTGAGGATCCTTACGTCATGGACCCTCCACGTCGGATCCCTCTCCTCTGCCTCGTCCTCCGAAAACGGCGAAGGGAGCGACACGAAGGTGAGGTCTCCCCCAGCTTCCTCGTCGTCGCTTGCCCCACGCATCTTCTCCGGAGACGGGAACGGTCTCTCACCGCTGTCCTCAGGCTCGTCCGAGCATTCCTCACTCCCGATGACCGGAGACGGAGAATCCACGGTTCCGCACGCGGGACACTTTTGGACAAAGTCCCAGCGTACCCGCGAACACCAACACTTAACGGTGTGCTTCTCGCTGTGTTCGAGGAGCACACGGTACTCCTCCAACACATGACACCTGGAATCGACCCGTGCAAGTAGTCTCCTGACATACTTGGGATCGATTCCATCGTCCCGAACCATAAGGCCCTCATGAGCCCTACGGATCCTCCTAGTGTCCTTCGGCACTGTCGCTTCCTTATCTGTAGCCCCAGCCGGCAAAGCCACAGACGACCTGTCGTGTGATGACGACATGAGGGGAGCCAGGCCTACACCCCCCCCACGCCGGTTCCCAGTATCCGACCCTGGGAAGTCGTCTCTTTTCTTCGATGTCATCCCATCTGAAAAAGAAAAAGTGGTTTTTTCTGTCGGGGGTTTTCCTTCCCCTTAGGAGGTTGCCTTACTCAGCTAACGGGGCCTCCCCCCCGGGTGTTATCTTCGGTGTTTTCCTTCACCTAGTGCAGTGGACAAGTCCTTTTTAGGGCCTGCACGCCCATCACACCCCATTCATCCTTCGCACGCACTCCAGCTCGGGTACCTCGGGATTGCGACACCCGTACACTACAGGGATGAGTCTGTAGTGCCCCTGAGGGATATTTAAAGAGCCTTGATATACAATCTTTGCCTTAATTTTATATTGTAATTTTTGTTGTTTTTAAAAATATTATACCACAATTTAACGAATTGTCAAATAACAGATATATGAATAAATTTTGATTCAGGGAGATCCAGCCGTGATTGCAATTGAGAGGCATGTTTATATTGTATTTATTTTCTCTTTATTAATATTTCAATATTTATTTTTTATATTATAATTTTTACTGTTTTTTTTAATTTATATTTTAATGGATTCTCAAATAAAAGATATGTGAATAAATTTTGATTCAGGGAGACCCAGCCGTGATTGCAACTGAGAAGCATGTTTATATGGGAGAACCAGAGAACAATGTGACGACGACGACTACGGTACCCGTAGTGACAACCGAAACGAGAAAAGTAGCTCTCGAGAGTGAAGATGGTAACTATAGCGCCACAGGAGAAATAGTCAGCACACAGACCATATCCAGTAAAACCCGTACCGTTGAAACTATTACGGTTTGTACATTTTATCAATATATTATATTATTTGTGTATTATATAATTTTTAATTAATCGTTGGTTTTATAGTATAAAACGGAGAAAGATGGTGTAGTGGAGACACGAGTGGAACAGAAGATAACGATACAATCGGATGGTGATCCGATTGATCACGATCGAGCTTTAGCAGAGGCGATACAAGAAGCCACTGCTATGAATCCGGATATGACAGTAGAAAAGATCGAAATACAGCAACAGACAGCGCAGTAATTATTTGAAAATTAATCATCGTGTAAAAGGGCACTCTTGGTCTATAAATAGCACGAACATTTGTTATCTTAGAGACTAAGAAAATATATTAGTATTTATAATATATATTTTATGTTGCACGCTTTGCCGAATGTATCATGAAAAAGACAGAAGAATGCTACCAAAAAATTGATAAATCTTTAAATATTCTATGAAGTTAATATATAATAAAGCAAGGAACAATATTAATAAAAATTAAGCTTTGTACTTTCTTCCGTTAAAAGAGTCAAAGAAAGCTTTTGCTTATGTCTTGTCCAATGACTCGAGCTTAAATTGAAGACAAAATCGACTTTGATAGTTGGAAATAATGAAATATTGATGAAATCTTTTTAATGGAGAGAATAATATCTCGTATTATAACTACAGTGTTCATATTGAAATAATTAAGAAAATATATTTATATGCACGAGAGTATAAATAAATCTTATAAATATAATGTATACACATAGCTATGTATATGTATGTATGTATACAAATAGATAAGTTATTTATACATAGTTATGGCGATAATTAAATATATATATACATACACATATATATATACACACACAAGACGGGGTGCCCTACAAAACTTAAAGTTTTGATAATGAACATTTTATAGCAGTAAAAAGAGAAATTATATTATATAACCATACAGATAATCTATACACGCTGCAACAATGATTGAACATGTTGCAATAAAGTAAATTATACATGGAACATTTTAAATTAAATTACTCATAATTAATAAATCGCAATTTTTTAATCAACCAAACCTATTAAAAGCATTTCTTTCTATCTGAATTCTCTGTTCTTTAATAAAAAAACTTATTACTTTCTCTCGTTCATCTTTCAATATGATATATATTACAAGTTATTAATATAAGTTAATAAACAAGTAAAATATTCTGGTTTGGAATCTTCGTATATAAAGAAATAAAAATAATGTATGTATGCGTGTGTGCGTGTCGTATACGTATGCGCGTGTTTGTGTGCGCGTACGCGTGCGTGCGTGCGCGCGCGTATATTGCAATAATATATGTATATAGTAATGAGTTATTATATTACTTATACAGAATGTCTTAAGATTTTCCAGTCAAATTGTGTTGATATTGTATACTCTAGAAATAAGGCGAATACACACACACGCGCATACGCACGCACACACGTATACATATATATGTACATACATATAATTTTGTTACATATTTCGTTAAAAGTGAAAAAGTTCAACAGTTTTATTTTTTCGAACCTGCGGTTTCATTTTGATTCAAAAGTATATAAAAAACAAAATTTAAAAAAATTAATAGACCATTTCGATAAAATTTAACAACTGTTTTATTTTTATTTTTATTTTTAATCGTACATTTTTGCATATTAAAAACAAATTTGACTTGTAAATTATCAAAATTTTTAAATTATATAAGTTGAAGCTGCAATATACGTAATTTTGGTTATATAATGAATATATTAGAAAAAATGAGATATATATATATATATTGTTTATTTATATTTACAGAATTATTTTTGTAATGTTTTTGAAATAAGTTTTTTTTATATTAATATTTAAAATTATTATACAGTTAAGAAAAAACCAAGATTAGACTTCTCATCGATTTTTTAAATACGATGCTGAATATGATGAATATGATTTTAAATTGCTGCATTATATTACAATTTATATTACATCTTTTAAAAAAATTTACACTTAAAGTTGCAAGAAAAGACTATTTTAATGTGTATTTTATCATGCCTATTGTTATATGTATTTTTATCATAAATATCGATATTGTTTCTAATGTAGTATAGTAGAACGAGTCAATGATATTTATTTAATCTGTTTATATTTATATTATACATTCTATTTATTATACGTTATATTAAAATCTTAGAATTGAAGGTAATCGATTCAAACTTTCTTAATTATTGTTTATTATTCACAATGTTTCTCTTATTTTCATTTATTTACAATATTTTTATATAAATATTATATATGATTTATATAATAAAATACGATTACATTGAAAAACTGAATCACCCAATCAGCATAAATAGATTGGATAAATATCGTTAAATTAATCATACATATTAATGTATATTATAAGAGCAAATGATTACATTTTCTTTATAAATTTTATACAAAAGCAAGCATTATATTTTCTTTGTATTTTAAATTTTTGTATTAACTTGTTAAAGTATTTATAAGTCTAATGTTTATATATAATAACATTTTTTCTTATTTTGACTAATAAAACATTCTCATAATTCGATTGGGAAATCCTGGGAAATTACGCATGCGCATATATACATATTATAAAGACCATTGAGCTCTATACTGGAGCGAGATACCTTTCTATAGATACATATATAGCCGCATTTTTTTATTGTTAGTAATTGGAAATCTGGAAATCTAAATAGTTTTACTAAATAGTGTATTTTATAGATTTTCAGTAAAGCGGGAGCACACACTTTTGCATAGGCGCATAAGCGTAAGCATAAAAATCTTGATTAATCTATAAATGTATGCATAAGAAATTCAATCAATCGAATTTCTTATGCATATGCTTATGCGCTTATCCAAAAGTGTGTGCTTTTAAAACTGCCAGTAAAAATGGCATAGTAAGAATAACTGCTTATAAGGTAATAGACGATGTTCGCTGCGACTTAAAAGACACATTGTAAATAGTATGAGTGTCTATTTCTTTCTAGCGCATAAAGGTATTTCATGCAGACGCTCGACGCTCATTTTTAGCGTCAAATCTGGTCACGTGGTAGATTGACTGAAATGAGCGTCGAGCGTCAAAACTAAACACAGTTTAGCTTTTATCTCTCGACGAATTTAAAAATCTACCACGTGACCACAGATTAATAGACAGATCGCCAAATCGTCATTTTTGCCCCTTACCGACACACTTTGCCTCTGGTTCGAGTCCAGGCTAATAAAATCCTTTGATTTTACCAAAACACTTTGCCTCTGGTGCGAGTTCAGGCTAAAATCTTTTTATTTTACACGTATAATCAAAGGATTTTAGCCTGAACTCGCATTAGAGACAAAGTTTTTTGGTAAAATTAAAGGATTTTATTAGCCTGGACTCGAACCAGAGGCAAAGTGTGTCGGTAAGGGGCAAAAATGACGGTCTCCTCTTTAGACAGGCCTTTGGCAATCTGTCTATTAATCTGTGACGTGATCAGATTTGACGCTAAAAATGAGTATCGAGCGTCTGCATGAAATTGTACTTTAATAGGGGAAACAGCGACATCACGCTCTGCCAATGTAAAAGACATATATATGTATGTCATGACCGGTTTTAACATAGACTATGTTTCCACCGGAGAGTTCAAATTGTGTCAGACGCCCGTATTCAAGACCTTGATATCGACTCTGTAACTTTTTCTAAAGTGAAAACGTGAAAAGTGAAAAATTTCCGCCAGTTATACATCGATTTCATTTTAAAATCAATGCGTGATTAGCGGAAATTTTTCATTTTTCACATTTTTACTTTAGAAAAAGTTACAGAATCAATACCCAGGGCCGAGAACGGCCGAGTAAAGAGGGGCACTAGCGCGCCAAATCAAATCGTCAAATGAAATTAAACAATACTGAACATTAATTGTTTAAGGGGATGCCGGAGCGTTGGCCGAACTCCGACGGGTTAGCGCCCTCATCTAAGCGGAACTAAAATTGTCGATAATTACCGACAATTTTAATTTCGCTATTATCGGCAGTTTCCATATATTAAAAATTTACATGTCAAAAAAAACAATTTTATTGTATCAATATAAGAGTTTTAACAAGGCTCTGTAATATAAATATAAATTTAACGTATAAGACGGGCAACAAGAGCCAAATCGCGGATGACAATGCGTTATCCTAACGAAACTAAATAATTTTTCATTAGAATTAAATACCGGTGCACAAGGCACCAAATTTTTACTTGGACACGGCCAAGATTTTAAATATGAAATAATCTCATATTTTGAGATTTAATTTCAATACCCCTTTTTTCGACTTTCGGATCTATATTTTTCTCTTGCATTCATTTATTTATTTTCCGTAGGGGGGTTAAAGGGGTATTGAAATTAAATCTCAAGTATGAGATTATTTCATATTTAAAATCTTGGCCGTGTCCAAGTAAAAATTTGGTGCCTTGTGCACCGGTATTTAATTCTAATGAAAAATTATTTAGTTTCGTTAGGATAACGCATTGTCATCCGCGATTTGGCTCTTGTTGCCCGTCTTATACGTTAAATTTTATTGTGTTCAACATATTATATTTTTTTAGACAACATAATATTTTACTGTTGAATCATCTCGCACACGCGTTTTTATCTAAGCGTGTCAATGACAGTAAAACATACATACATAATTGTGTCTATCTTTATCACATAGTTTGAACACAATAATATTATATATATATATATATATATATATATATATATTTGTTTTTTGGCTTATATATTTACATGCGATTCTTATATATATAATATATATATCATTCACATGTGTAGGTATGAATATAATTACTTATCATTTACATGTGTGTGTATGAATATATTTACTGAGCATTCACATGTGTGTGTATAAATATCTTTACTGAGTTTTCTAAATAAAACGTTACAATTTTTTATTTCTAAAAGTATAATTTTTAGAAAATAATGCTGCAAATAAAAGTTCCAGTATTTTAGCAGAGATATACATACTTTGATGTTACAGAAATGTTTGTAGAAGGCAATTTTTAATATCATTAGTCAACTTGATTATTTGATATTGATTAGTCTAATAATAAGTATTTATGTAAATTGATTCCTTGTAACATATTCTGCATACAGGGTAAAAGTCAATAATTGAACGGTTTACGAGATATTTTACATAATCTAACATTATATATATATATATATATACAAGGTGGTTCAAAAGTCCGGCAACGGTCAATTATGTCCAAGAAATAGTGGTCTTATGAATAAAATATAAAAATTGCAGGGTTCAACCCGGGAAAAATTTTTTATATATAATTATATCTAAATAATTATATAATTATACATAATTATATGTAAAATATGTTCATTTTATATATAATTAAATTTATTTATATATAAATTATGAAGTTCATGTATAATCTCATGTCAAGTTATATATAAAACATTATATATATTTATATATGTGAATACTTATTTATTATATATATATATATATATATATATATATATATATAAAAATTTACATAAGTATATGTATATAAAAAGCTCTTTTATCTAATTATATATAGACATATTTCATATTTAATTTTGCAATTATATGTATAATTTTATATATTTCTATATAATTTTATATTGTTATATATAAAAATTGTTTCTAGCAAAAATAAGATATTTTATGGTGACCTTGACTTTGACGTAGGGATCAAATTTAGAGGTTATTTCAAGATCAACTTTTATTAAACAAAACCCTCTATTTTTATTACATATTCTTGTAGCTTATCTCGAGAATTTTACAAAACACTAATATGTAGACGGTGAAACGATTGTGGTTTCAATAGATATATATATAGGAGAAGACCGGATAAATGTAAGTCAGGAAAGAATCTGGATCAAATAAGGAATTATTATTAAAGTATAATCTGTTTATTGCGAAATCAAGGTGCCTCTTGTCGTCCAAATACGAAATGTTCCCTTATCTCTTCCCCGTCGCTCCGACCTCGGCGGTCCTCTGTCCGATCGTAAGAGAGAGTGTCTGAGAGTCCGTGATGAAGCGTAAAAGTGCGTCAAAAGAGTGTTCGTCTACCAAAAATCGCTGATACTTATATCGCTCCTAATTTTTATCCCTTCCTATCATACTTGAGCCAATCGCTAAGCGACAACTAACCCGTGCTCTGGTTTGTTTTCGAACGGTCGCATCTGTTATTTTCTACACCGATCAAATCTCTTATTATTCGCACACAGTAACATAAATATAAATAAATAATCGAACACGAGGACGAGACGACAAGGCGACAATAATATGATGGCGTGATACATACTCTTGAAATAATAATCGCACGCCTACAAATAAAATATTTTTTGATGTACTTATTGAGTTATAAAGGTTTGAAGTGAACATTTCTTTTATAAAATTGACAATATCTTGTAAAACATTCAATTTTCGTTATACATTTATACTTTTTATGCACGGAATAATGAGACCAATCAATAGATGCAAAGAAAAACCAGTTGCAAAAGACGTATGTAATTTTCAAGAAGCAACTGCCCAGCAAACAACATTATAATTGCTATATAACACGTAATTAACGTGCATGTAACATGTAACATACACGTTAGTTGTAATTTCCCACTTATGGATTCTATTATTTATTGTAATTATATCCTAGATAGGATAGTGACTTAGCGAAAGATTATCTTTCGGCATCCTACAATATCAATGCTATCTGGGATGTAATTACAATATATAAATAACATGTCATACGAGGGTCACTATTTATATTTCAGGAATTGGCAACACTGATGTCATGTGAGTCCATCTGACGGTTCCATCGTAAAGTTTGACATTTCGACGAT
This sequence comes from Nylanderia fulva, assembly GCF_048542155.1. Classification (NCBI taxonomy): domain Eukaryota; kingdom Metazoa; phylum Arthropoda; class Insecta; order Hymenoptera; family Formicidae; genus Nylanderia; species Nylanderia fulva. The sequence goes on along the minus strand of NW_028190274.1, from coordinate 130,334 downwards.
ATACGTACTTAGAACATTTTGTCATACGGACGCTATTTGTTTATTTTATATTTAGTTGAAAGTTTCGTCTCGGCAAAAAATGGAACTAAATCGTGAACATTTTCGTGCGATGATTTTTTACGACTTTCGACGTGGATTATCACAACAAGAGTGCGTCAATCAACTTAATTTGACTTTTGGCGATGAAGCTCCATCAAAAACCACTGTGTATCGCTGGTATAGTGAATTCAATCGTGGTCGTAGTTCGCTGTCCGACGAGTTTCCTGAAGGTCGTCCAAAATCGACTCTAGTGCCAGAAAACATCGATGCTGTGCACGAAATGATTAAGCAAGATCGTCATGTAACCTATTGTGAGATTGAGGCATCCCTAAGCATTAGTTCCACCAGCATATATGCGATTTTACATGAACACTTAGCTGTGCGAAAGTTATGTTCGCGTTGGATCCCACATAATTTGACAATCGCTCAAAAAAAGGCTCGTGTCGATTGGTGCAAAGAAATGCTTAAGAAATACAATCGCGGTGCTTCAAAAGACGTTTATAAAATCGTGACAGGTGACGAATCATGGATATATTCGTATGAGCCCGAAAGTAAGCAACAGTCGACTGTATGGGTGTTCCAAGATGAACCAAATCCAACAAAAGTTGTTCGCGCACGAAGCACTTCAAAGAAAATGGTGGCCTGTTTCTTCGGAAAAACTGGTCATATTGCAACAGTGCCTCTAGAGGATCTTCGAACAGTAAATTCTGAGTAGTACACAACCATCTGTTTGCCAGAAATCTTCGGTGAAATAAGGAAAACAAACAAGAGATGTCGGATTGTTCTTCATCATGACAATGCGAGCTCTCACACTTCGGCTCAAACAAGAGACTATTTGAGCATTCAAAACATCGAATTGATGGGTCATCCGTCGTACAGCCCTGATTTGGCACCCAATGATTTCTTTTTGTTCCCATCCGTGAAGAATAAACTGCGTGGTCAACGATTTTCATCGCCCGAAGAAGCTATTGAAGCGTTCAAAAATCATGTTTTGGAGATACCTCATTCGGAATGGAATAAATGCTTTGAAAATTGGTTTAAGCGCATGCAAAAGTGTATCGATCATCGTGGCGAGTACTTTGAAAAACAATAAAAATATATTCGCAGCTTAACTATTTGTTTTTGTTCCTATTCCCGAAATATAAATAGTGACCCTCGTATTACAAATGTTACATCTATGAGTGAGAAATTACCGTATATGTTACATGTAACATGCACGTTATATAGTATTATATACATGTAACATAGCAGTTATATTTTGTGTTTGCTGGGTGCATTTTCTTTACACCAAATTGGTCTCATTATTATGTGCATAAAAATAAAAAGTATGATAACGTAAAACTGAATATTTTACAAAGATATAATTTTATGTCAAACAATTGCTTCGAATCTTGTTTGCCACAGAAATTTCGATTCAATCTTGCGAAGCGTTGGGAAATAGCGTTGTGAGATAAAAGGAAAAATACACAGATAATTAGTCAATTTCACTCAATTTACTCAATTTTAATACAGATCGAGATTTGATTCACTAACAATTAGTGAGGACTCTAAACACGAGTATATCTCGTCGAGGCACGAAGCAGAGTGAGTCTATCAAAACAAGCTTCGGAATGTATCGATTCTCAATGGAAAGGGTTTTTCGAATCGGCAGCACTCAATTGGTGCTGTCCCCACAATCCCTAAGATAAAGTTCTTAATTTCGGCGCTCAATCACGAACATACCGCCCGACTCGTACTTTTAATGGTACAAAACATACTTCTTTTATGAATCAGCTAACAACTAGTTTCTATAAACTACGAACCATTGCTTAATTACAAAGTTTTTTTTTGCTTAATACTTAACACTTAATAGTAATGTGTAGAAAAAAAATAAAGAGAATTATCCTGTTTTTACAAGGAGATAAGAAGAATTCTGTACTTCACTAATTTACTTAACTAATCAATGTACTTAATAACTAAGTAATGCACTTAACTAATTACCGCCCGACGTCGCGAATTATCTACGAGATATCGATTGGAAGTCGACATAATTGAGATATCGGACGTTTGATGACACGTGAAGTGATCTTCACTTTCGCAACTCTCACGAATCCCTTTTCGTCTGGGAATACATTTATGACACGCCCCAACTCCCATTTAGACGGAGGCAGCAAATGGTCACGCACTATAACTAAATCATTAATCTTTAGATTAGGTTGTTCTTTCTGCCATTTATACCGTTGTTGTAAGGTGTGCAAATAGTCCTGCGACCAGATACGCCAAAATTGTTCCAGCATACGTCATATACGCTGCCAACGACTCAGGCGTGATTCTTTGAGATTCAGAGTAGACTCATCAGGTACAGTTACTAACGGTCTACCTGTCAGGAAATGTCCCGGGGTAAGAGGAGTAATATCCGTCGGATCGTCAGTCAGTGGAGCAATTGGACGTGAGTTAAGGCAAGCTTCTACTTAAGTCAATAATGTGGTAAACTCTTTCACAGATAACGTATGTGGGCCTATTACACATTTCAAATGATATTTTAGTGACTTTACGCCAGCCTCCCATATGCCACCAAAATGAGGGGCGGCCGGGGGAATAAATTGCCAAGTCGTCCCGTCTGAGGCTAAATGTGCAATTAAATCGGCATCACAAGTTAAAGCTTTAAATATACGAGCGAGCTCTCGTTGTGCTCCCTGAAAATTAGTACCATTGTCACTCAGCATTAGTGTAGGTATACCACGGCGAGCTACAAATCTACGAAAGGCTGATAAGAATCCATTCGTGGAATAATCATTAACTAATTCTAAATGTACGGCTTTAGTAGCCAGACAAACAAATACTGCAATATAAGCCTTGTGAGTCCGTTGACCGCAACCTACTAGAGGCAATATTTGAACCGGTCCGGCATAGTCTACACCACAATTTTGAAAGGGACGAGCTGGTTGAACCCGTGTCTCCGGCAGGTTACCCATAATCTGCTCAATAGGTAATGCCTTTTGTCGCGCGCATTTGACACATTGATAGATGTGATGTTTAACAATATTACAGTGCTTGTAGGATCCAAAAATTTTGTCTTAGAACTCGTAATGTTAACTGCGATCCCCCATGCAGGGCTTGCTTATAAGCGTGATCAACTATGAGTTCTGAAATACGGTGACGAGGGAGTATTATAGGATGCTTCTCATTATACGACAACATGGAGTGATGTAATCGACCACCAACTCTTAATAGACCTTGGGAATCCAGAAATGGACTCAAATTTTTCAATTTACTCGACTTGGACAACCCTTGACGTAATCTAACAGCTCTAATTTCGGACTGAAAATGAACACCTTGGACATAAGCAATCCAAAATTCCCTGGCTCTTCGAATGTTGTCAGAGAAGAGTTTTCACTTAACAAAGAAGTGTCCTTAACGCTTGCTATTCTATGCTTCAGACAATTCTTAAATAAGATACAATAAGCGATAACTTTAAGTAGTTTCGGCCAAGATAAAAATTGTTGAGGTAACTCCCATTCTAGATTTGTCCTTTGAACTAAATGCACAGGAACGGAGCGTTGCTCCGCCGCGACGTCTAAAGTTAATACCGTGGGTTGAGCTGGCCAGGTAGTGGTATGATTGTGTAACCAAGGCGGGCCTTTTCACCATAAAGGGTGTCTAAGTAATTCCTTTGCCAAGATGCCTCGTGATGCACAGTCAGCTGGATTATTTTTAGTGTCAACATGCTTCCATTGTGCGGACGGAAGACGCGTTTGTATTTCCGAAGTTCTGTTTGCCACAAATGGCTTCCAATGAGAAGGATGTTGTTTAATCCAAGCAAGAGTAACCATAGAGTCTGACCAGCAATAACAAGGAATTTGCAAGCCTAAAATTCCTTGCACATATTCCATTAATTTTTAGTAGAACCGCAGCGCATAATTCTAATCGAGGTATGCTAATTGTTTTAATGGGAGCAATCTTAGATTTAGCTACAAGAAGTGTCACGCTACAGGATTCTAATAAAGAAGTACGAAGATAAATAACCGCAGCGTAAGCGCGGTTAGAGACGTCTGCAAATCCGTGCAATTCACATTCAGAAAGGGGAACTTGTTGCGTCCAACGTGGTATTGAAAGCGCTTTAATACAATCTAGATTTTGACAGAAGAAAGACCACCGTTCCGCAAGGTCGTTAACGAGAGGTGCGTCCCACTCAACCTGTCTAATCCAAAGCTCTTGCATAAAAATCTTAGCAGTTATTATCACAGGAGTAATCCATCCTAATGGATCGTAAAAGCGAGCTATAATGGATAGCACAGTACGTTTAGTCAAACGTTCAATTCCAGTAACTCGTGTATTAAAATTAAAACAATCTGTTTTGAGGTTCCAATTGATACCTAGCACCTTCACGGATGATTCCTCTTCCAACGGCATATTATCTAATTTAATACGATCTGAAATAGGAATATTATTTAGTAGTTCGTCATAATTTGACGCCCATTTTCTCAAATGAAATCCTCCCTTCTCTAATAAACAAATTAGTTAACGTCGAATCTCCAGAATGGAGGTGACGTCGTCCGCTCCGAATAAAACATCATCTACATAGATGGAATTTTTCATCACCGTTCTGGCAAGAGGATAATCATCTCCCTCATCCTGAGACAATTGATGTAATACCCTCATAGCGAAAAATGGCGCCGAAGCGGTTCCGTAAGTAACGGTTAACAATCGATAATGATCGACGGGTTTGTCCGTTTTCGATCGCCAGAGAATCCTTTGGTAATCAGCGTCATTCGAATGTACGAGTATTTGCCGAAACATTTTTGCAATGTCGGCGGTAAATATCAAACGATGTGTGCGCCAACGCATTATTATTGAGGGAAGATCATTCTGAAGCTTAGAGCCAGGCAAGAGATGATCATTGAGCGATGTCCCATTGGAAGTAGAGCTAGAAGCATTAAAAACTACTCGCAACGGCGAAGTACTGCTGGATTCTTTTAAGACTGAATGATGCGGAATATATAGAGAAGGACGTAATGGCATCTCATGGGATTTAATAGGAATCATATGACTTAGCGTCTCATAGTCGTTTAAGAATTCATGATATGACAAACTCAATTGAGTATTTCGTGCTAAACGTCGTTCTAATTTTTCCAGTGATTTAGCAGCAGTTGTATAGGATTCACCAATATCAATTGGAAGACTGCTCTTAAATGGCAGACGTACTATATATCGTCCGTTGGACAATCGAGAATAAGTGGAAGAAAAATGTTTTTCACATTGCTTCTCCTCCTCCGATAATATCGTGTGAACAACAGGAGTTTCTTCGATCTCCCAAAAACGTTTTAAGCATGAGTGGATTTCAGAAGACGCGGCACAATGTAGGCTCGCTACACTAATGTGATGAACGGATCGATTCTCCGAAAGAGTTCCAAACAATATCCATCCAAAGATCGTTTGTTGTGCTACAGGAGAGTCCCTAGGCCCTCTTCGTAGGCCCTCCAATAAGATCAAGCCATACAAATCAGCGCCAATCAACAAATCAATAGGCTCTCGGTTAGTAGGATCTGGATCCGCTAATTGCAATCCCTGCAAATGAACGTGTTGATTACACATTGACTGAACAGGTTGATACAAAGTTAGTTTAGAAAAAACTAAGGCATGGACGGGTAAAGATTCCTGCCTGTTGCATGAATTTAAATGTAAATAAACAATGTAATTTGCAAATCCCGTTGACTGACCTTCCAATCCAAAGACCTCTACATGAGTTCTCTTACGTTTTGCTTTAAGTAGTTGTACTACTCTTTCGGTGACAAAAGTGGCTTCCGAGCCAGGATCAATCAAGGCACGAATGCTGAGTGAACGACCATTTTCAGAAATTACTGACACGCGAGCCGTAGCAAGAAGAATAGAATTTGATTTTTCGTAGTTCTTAGGAACAAAAACCCTTAACGCTTGACTAATAGCAGTAGTTTCACTCACTGATGTCTCAGTCGACGTTGATTTATTCGGACTGGTAGTCATCTTACCGGTATCCTGATCATTATCATTCTCATAATGAAGCAGCGAATGGTACCTACGTCGGCAGCGTATACAACGTCCTTGATATGAACAGTCGCACGGTAGATGTCCCGGTCGTAAACAATTAAAGCAGCAACGATGTTGTTTCATCAAAGTACGTCGCTGTTCCGCTGAAAGAAACTTAAATTGAGCGCATTGCGATAACAAATAAGAGGATTGACACGACAAGCATTTCGAAGATGATACAGCAAATACGTGGGACTTATGGTAGTAGTTATAGAACGATTTGATTTAATCATTGAATAATCATTCAAAGGATGAGCGGCTTCTAAGGTACGTATTCTAACAGAAAGAAAATTATTCAACTTGTTATAGGATGGTGGTTCGATTGAATCACCCAAACTCAGCTCCCATTCCTTTCGCGTTCAAGAGTCTAAATGCTGCACAATCTGGAAAACTAATAAATCGTCCCAGGTATCTACCGGTCTGCCAAGATTACGCAACGCAACAAGCGCATCATTAATAATATCACGAATATTTTTTAAGGCTGCTACTGATTCCGATTTCATCGGAGTAATACTGAATATAGTTTGTAAATAAGAAGTAATAATAGCGCGTTGATTCTCATATCTGTTCTTTAGTTCGATCCATGTCGTTCGATAATTTGCGTCGGTAATGGTTACATTTTTAATAACTAAGCTAGCCTCATCTGTAAGGCTTGTTTTCAAGTAATGTAATCTCTGTACATTGGAAAGACTTTCATTATTAGCAACTAGAGATTCAAAGAGATCTCGGAAGTTAGCCCAATCAATATAACGACCCGAGAATTTGGGCAATGTTATGCGAGGTAATTGAATCGCGGTTGTATTAGTATCACTAATTATAGAAGAGTCGCTAGTATTGGCAGTAGCCGTCGCAACGGGTTTAATCAACTTATTCAGTATTTCCGTCAAATAGTCCGATGCAATCATATAGGCTTCTTCAGCCAGGAGAAACTCCTCATCAGTGAAGTACGGCTTCTCTCGCTTCTTGATTGTCGCAGCAATTTCAATTTCTACATGGAGACGTTGACATTGTTTCCAGTGATCCTTTAGAATTTGTATACGATTACGTAGAACCGCTGGAGTCCAATTCTTCTGCCCGATCTTCTTTAGATTCTCCACAGTACGGTTAACAAGGCCGAACATGACACGCTGTTCAGCTAGGTGACGTTCCATATTTCGAGAGCACCGTATATATGAGCAAAATCGTATTTAGAAATTCGCCTGTCAATATTGACGAATAATGTCTATTCAAAGCACAGGTAGAAAAACACTGAACGTAAACACAGACGTTCGTGCTACGTCCTTATCGGAACGCTCGTAGCTCGTGTTATACGGCGATAATTATCTGCTTCGATTAATTAACTGTGTTAATAATGTGTAGTTCAAGTAACTCACAACGCTCGTTGCAGTCTCTGGAATCTTATGAAACTCCCACAGCACTCGTTAATACATCGCCGACGAAAGATCCGGCTCGAAGGACCAATTGTTTGCCACAGAAATTTCGATTCAATTTTGCGAAGCGTTGGGAAATAGCGTTGTGAGATAAAAGGAGAAATACACAGATAATTAGTCAATTTCACTCAATTTACTCAATTTTAATACAGATCGAGATTTGATTCACTAACAATTAGTGAGGACTCTAAACACGAGTATATCTCGTCGAGGCACGAAGCAGAGTGAGTCTATCAAAACAAGTTGTGGAATGTATCGATTCTCAATGGAAGGAATTTTTCAAATTAGCAGCACTCGATTGGTGCTGTCCCCACAATCCCTAAGATAAAATTCTTAATTTCGGCGCTCAATCACGAACAAATCTTTATAATTCAAAAAGTACTTCTTAAAAAAATGTTTTATTATAATGCTTTGGAAAGCTGTCGAGATAAGCTACAAGAATATGTACTAAAAAATAAAGGATTTTAAAAAATTAAGTTGACTTATAAATGATCTCAAAATTTGACACCTAGGTAAAAGTCAACACCTTTAGTATTTTTTTCATAAGACCACTATTTTCGGAGATAATTGGCCATTGCCAGACTTTTGAATCACCATGTACATATTATATATATGTTTATGCATGGATATATGCATCTATATACATGTATATATACGTATATATTTCTTACATATATAAATGCATGCATAAATGCATACATATATACAAATACATATACACATACATGTATACGCATACGTGTATGGTACATATATTGATATTACCTGTAATTTTCTATAAATTACAATGTATGCAGTATGCACAATTCGCTTTTCTCCTCTTATCAATAATTGAGAAAATAGCAAATATATTCAACTAGCCAGCTGTATATTTTTATATAATATAACAGAATATTATATAACATACAAAACATTTTTATGCATATATAGAATGAAATGGGCCCCTCCATCGCCCATTCCCGTGAGAACGCAACCATAATATATGTATTTTTTTCATCTCTCCGATTTTTGTAAATGAGACATTTGTATTAGACACTTTTTTGCAACAATATTTATTAGAATTACACATTTCTAGTATAATGATAAATTTTTATTAGTTAGGAAAAGGCGGCAATTTATTTTCTGCTATAATTTTTAAGAAATGTTGTCTCATACGTTTAACATCAGCAGAATATGTCTCATTACAAGGATTTCCTCCTAAAGCTATAGTTGTAGCAAATGTGGCAGCAAAGATTCCACAACATATACCATCAGGTTGTGTTTGAACGTTTTCAAATATTATATTATTTATATTTATTTGTGGATAACGGCGATGAATGTAATTTTTTTCTTTAGCCTTCAATGTTTCGTATGTACAGTCAGATAGACTGTCGTACACTCGAAGCTTAGTGCCGTCAAAAGAAATACATCGCCAGTGATTACTGCAATTTCCTCCAATAATTTGTAAGCTTTTGTCGTTACAACTTGCTTCAATTATATGAGGATATAAAATATCTTTTTTTAATAACTAGAACGCACATGCAAATCGTTCTGGGAGAAGATATTTTAGAAACAACTAACAGACGAATAAATCGTCTCTGATATAAAATATCTTTTTTTAATAACCAGAACGCACATGCAAATCGTTCTGGGAAAAGATATTTTAGAAGCAACTAGCAGACGAATGGATCGTCTTTGGCATGAAATATCTTTTTTTGTTACTACTGCAACTTTATAACTATTATTATTAATATTGTACTATTGTAACTACTATTTATTATTACTATAATATTTCTCCTACTAACCACTATTTCAAATACGCAAGCGCCTGCTTTCTTTTTCATCCCTTGTTCCTTTTAGAAAATATGTATATGTATATTGTTATGTCCGTGTTACGCCCGTTTGACGATACGTCCCTGTATTTTGCGATCGTCAGGATCTTCTATCAGGGTCTTCTATCGTCGTTTAGAAGCTGTTTATGTTAATCGTTCGCGTTTTGTTCTGGTTTGTCTGTCGTGCGGTGAGGACGTATCCTCCGACAGCTGATCGGCCGACATATTGCATTAGGATTAATGCACGTTATATTATATTGTATCGCTACGGTATATTGGCTTGTATTATTAAAGTTCATTGCTTTGCTACGCGAGTGTATTCATTTCTGGCGTGTGAGAGTTTGAGTGCGCGCGACATTTCTGTGAGGTAACCCAAAGAGTGCGCGCGGACGTAACAACATATATTATGTAAAAAAAAATTTATAACAATTGAACCCCATAAATATTGAATAAGAATGAAGAAGATGAATGTTTGTATGTATGTATGTATGTGTATATATACGCAGAATGTCCTGCAACGTGATATCCACAGTGAAACTTTGTATTCTTGTGATTATTCAAAAAATAAAGATGATTTTAAAATTTGCAAGATTTTCTTCATCTATAAATTATTTGCGATATTCTAATGATACCCCCTTTATTCTTATATATATATATATATATACACACACACATATATATATATATATATATACAGGGTATCCCAAAAAGATCGGAACACTGAAAAATCTCGAAAAGTATACGTTTTACAGAAAAAAGTTTTAGACAAAAGTTATAAAAAATCTATTCATTGATCTGATCAGTTTGATTTTGGACAGTGTTACCAAGGTCAGAATAAGGTTACCTTAAATTTCTTAAATGGAATCCTATATTTTTTATTACACATTCTTGTAGCTTATCTCGAGGGCTTTCCAAAACACTATAATAAAATAATTTTTTATAAAGTGCTCTTTGAGTTATAAAGGTTAGAAGCTAACAATTTTTTGACATAAAATATATCTTTATAAAATATTCCATTTTCGATAATCATACCTACTTTTTTGCACAGTATAATAAGAAATCAATTTATTAAAGAAAACAGATAATTGAATATGTAATATTCAATATGCATACTTTTTTTTATAAGCAACTATGTGTTTTTTTACACCAATTTATTGGTCTCATTATTCCGTGCAAAAAAGATATGATTACCGAAAATGGAATATTTTACAAAGATATTTTACATTTTATGTCAAAAAATTGTTAGCCTTTATAAATCAAAGAGTACTCCATAAAAAATAATTTTATTAGTGTTTTGGAAAACTCTCCAGATAAGCTACAAGAATATGTAATAAAAATTGAAGGATTCCATCTAAGAAATTCAAGGTGACCTTATTCTGACCTTGGTAACGCCGTCCAAGGTCAAACTGATAAGATCAATAAATAAATTTTTTATAAATTTTGTCTGAAACTTTTTTCTGTAAAACGTATACTTTTCGAGATTTTTCAGTGTTCCGATCCTTTTTGGGACATACCACTATATATATATACAATATATATATATATATATATATATATATATGGTAGATTGTATATTTCCTTTGAAAAATACATGAAAATATGCATATATCATCAAAATATATAAAAGAGCAATATTGAAATTGTGTTCAATTATGTCGTAAAGAGACACATTTATATATGTATGTTTTATTGCCATTGACACGCTTAGATGTGGGTGCGAGATGATTTGACAGTAAAAATATATTATGTTGTCTGATTTCAATATGTTGAACATACTAAAATGGCTTTTTGACATATATATATTACTATCGATAATAGCGAAATTAAAATTGTCGGTAATTATCGACAATTTAGTTCTACTCAAATGAGGGCGCTAACCCGTCGGAGTTCGGCCAACGCTCTGGCATCCCCTTAATATCCATTTCAATAATGGAGTCAAGAGCCTGGAAAATCACTAATGCTTCAGCCTTAAAAATAGTACAAAAATTGTTTATTCTTTTTTCTATCTTAAGATTAAGTTTAGAGGAGAATATGGCAAATCCGACCTTGTCCTTCGTAATAAATTTGGATTCGTCAGTATAGAATGTAACATCAGGATTTAGACTATATATATGAAAGTAGGTGATTAAAAGAATCAGAGATGTTAGGGTCTTTCTTAATACAGAAGCCTGATTCCGTGTCAATTTGAGGATAGTAGTTTCTAATGTTGCAGTCAAAGACTAGATAGCCCAGGAGATTAAATTGTTTAACTTGATTAAATAAATCCAAATTTGTAAGAAAAATATCAACAAGACAGCCCAAATTAGGTGTATTTTGAATAGGAAAATGTAATAAGAAGGTTAAAAAGGAATTAAGTGGGTGCAACTTTTGCGCATAAACCCTACAGAGGAACTTGGCCGTTAGAAAATCTCATCTAGTACTTAGAGGCTGTTCGCCGTTTATATCAAGGAGAGAATTTATAAGAATTGTACACATTATACCAGTAACGACCCTGAGAGCCGTGTACTGGAGCCTGCAAGTTTTAAGATAGAGTGAAGCGTCCAGTGGGTAAAATGCCTGGCATCCCCATTCAAGTAAAGGTCTAATAAATCCTTTAAATATGTTAAGGGGTGCTTTTCAGCAAGAAAGACACAGATAGACACTGTGTAACACTAGTGTAACACAATTGAGCACAAAGCGACTTAGCTAAAGAGCTAAGTAAGGTTGTGTTATATATATTATGTAATAATAGAGAAGCACTTGTGTTGCACACAGTGTGACTTTGTGTCGCCTGTGTTGCTTGCTGGAAAGCACCCAAGGAGAATAGCCGGATGGATTCCCCATCTAATGCCCGAAATGGCTTTAATAATGTTTATTCTAAGGATAATTTATTCTAAGGATTTGTTCTTCAACTGGTTAATGTGTGACTTTCAGTTAAGGTCCAAATCGAGATGAATTTTCAAGAATCTTGATGAAAATGAGACTGGGATGTTTTCATCCATGATTTTTGGTAGATATCGGCTCTTACGAACGAGAATACGTATGTTTCTATTCTTCATATTAGAGAAAACAATGAAGGTTAATTTAATTGGGGTGATGGTAAGTCCTAGGTATCCTAAGAAGCAGTGATTGTTATTCAGAGCCAAATTGAGTTGGTTGGTAATATAATCAAGGTTTTCGTTAGCACAGTAGATGGCTATACCGTCAGCATAAAGTAGTATCTTCACCGTGTTTGGAAGGCAAGAATGAATTAAGGCCATAATATAGGCTGCACAGAATAGGGCTGAGGATGGATCCTTGAGGTAGGTCCCGAGTAGTCATGCGCTGTTGAAGATTGATACCTGCAGCATACCCTGTGAGGTATTGTTTCATAATGGTTTAATAAAAGAGATGATCTTGGGGAAGACCATTATTTTTCCAGGAGGAAAACGAGGACTGCCGAAATTACGTTATCAAACGCTTCGACTAGGTCCAGAAATACTACTTTTGTGAGCTTCCAATCCTTATTGGCCAAGCGAATATTTGTGACTAATGTGGCGATGTTATCAGCACATGAAAGGTCTCTTCAAAAACCAAATTCATATGTTTGTAGGACCTTATGGTTTTCAGCCCACCACTCAATTCTTTTGAGGATAAGTTTCTCAAAAATTTTGTGAAGGTTATTAGCAAGAAAAATGGGTCTCAGCGAATCCCTTCTTTCTGGTTTTGAAATAAAGACAGTAAAATAGTTATTCCATTGATTGGAGTATTTTTTCTTGTTAAACCTAATGTTGAACATTTTTAAGATGATATGTAAAGCTTGAGGGAATTTTTTAATAATTAAATTGGATATTAAATCCGGACCAGAGGCGCAGACTTAGTTTTAAGAGAGGAGATAGCCTCATTGTATTCCATGATGTTAAATGGTTTTAGGAGAAAATCAGTTTCATATTCTCTCCATTGAATGTGATGTTTGCTAGTTTCATTAAGATACTAGTGTGATACGCTGAAGGGACTGGAGCAGAGCCAATTTATTAAATGCTTCATAAAATGTCTTCAGAGACGATAGTCTGATTTGGATTCCCTTTCTTCTTGTTAGAGAAGGCTCTTATATATCTCCAAACACTTTAGATAAGGGTGTGTCCATGTTTAGAGATGAACAGAACTGCTGTAATAATTATTTTTTCTTCTTCCCAAATGATTTAGAAGCTGATTTACAGGATTCCATATATTTTTAAGATTTGAAGCAGTTGGGTGTTGTTTAAATTCTTTGAAGATACTGACTTAGTTGCGAATAATGTTATTGCAATCATCATTCCACCACGGAGGTTTCTTCTTGCGATGCTTGCTAGCACTTGATAACGCCTGAATCCAAAAGAACGTGATGAATGGAGTTAATGAGTTTGTCATATGTTGGGTTCAGTTTGTTGGCGTCGATGTGAAATTCTTCCGCTTTGCCACAGATGTTATAAAAGGTGTTCCAGTCAAACTTAGCCGTAGAAAAAGAAAACCGACCAAAATGAATTAGAGAGGCCATTTATTCTGATGATGATGGGGAAGTGATCGCTTCCATAAGTGGCATCTAAAACTTGCCAGTTACATGAGTGAGCAATAGATGGGGATGCCAGGGTAATGCCCAGGCTAGATGCAGATGATAAATCCGATGAGCACCACGTAAATTCTCCATTATTAAGGCAGAGATCAGAATTCGTGATTGCAGACTCCAGCTTACGGCTCTCAGCGTCAGGTCCCAAAATGTTATTTGACCATAGTGCACTTTTTCTATTTACGTCTCCGCAAACAATGATAGGGTTCAAGCTGGAACAGTATTGAAGAATTTGAAATCATGTTTGAGGCTCAGTGTAAGTATAATTATTACCGCGAGGCGGGCTATATAAGGAAGAAACATAAATGAGTTTATTTTTGCCGACCCAAATGTTGCCAAGCAGAAATTCAATATTATTACGATTACAGATTAGTTTTATGCGATGATTTTTGATGAAGGAAAATCTGAGGCTTTTGTTAATTAGTATGGCTACACCTCCATCATGTCTGTTTCGATTAACAGTATATATACGAGGGCAGTCCGATAAGTACTTAGCCTCATCGCCCGATGGTGCCAGTATCGCAAGAGAGTTTTACTATCGTGTAGTACATTCTCGTAGACGGCTACTGTCAAAATTTCAGCCGAATCGGACTCGTAGTTTTGTTTTGACCGCGTGTGGAAGCGGATGTGTCCGCGGATTTTAGAAAAATGGAAAAAGAGCAATATCGGTCGGTGATTCGATTCTTGTTTTTGGAAGGGAAATTGTGCAGCAAAATCAAAGATGTCGAAATGAAGAATCTTTGATTTTGCTGCGCGATTTCCTTTCCAAAAACAAGAATCGAATCACCGAGCGATATTGCTCTTTTTCCATTTTTCTAAAATCCGCAGACACGCCCGCTTCCACACGCGGTCAAAACAAAACTACAAGTCCGATTTGGCTGAAATTTTGACAGTAGCCGTTTACGAGAATGTACTACACGATAGTAAAACTCTCTTGCGATACTGGCACCATCGGGCGATGAGGCTAAGTACTTATCGGACTGCCCTCGTATATCATAGTTAGAAATGTTTGTATGCATTTGATTATCGGTTCTAGTTTCGCAAAGAGTGGTAATACTAATGTTTATATCATCTAGTAGATAAGTTCCGATATTCTTCTTTGAAAAGAACGACAGTTCCACTGCAAGATGTTAATGGTCGAAAGTGACATAACAGAAGAAAGTCTAAGAGCAAAGAGATTTATTAAAAAGAATTCGGCCCATCTTAGTAAGGACTTTACGATAAACCATTTTTAAAGATGTATATTTTAATTTACATTGATCGATCCATGAATTTAGGAACTCTTGATTAGGAATGTTAGATGAGAGTAAAGAAGTTGAAATATTAATATTAATAATTGTAAACAAAGAAGGGCTATAAGAGCTATTAAACATAACAAAGTTGTCAGTTGATATTAAAAAACTTTATTTGAACGGAACGAGAAATAAATAAGAAGTGATCATTTATTCGCATTTAAACGAAATAATAAATACATAAGAAATACACATTAAAGCGAACGTTTCGGCTGACATTTCGAGCCTTCCTCAGCGCAATACAAATATTATATAAATTGAAATGTAATATTGAACATTAAAGACGGCAATTAACGATGTCAAGATAATAAAAAGTCAGTTTTTTGTCTCGTTACATATTTTTCTAAACAAGTCATCGCGTGTGACAAGTGCAAATTGTTGATACATACTGAGATCGAGCCGTGTAATCACTATGTGTATAGACCTCCTGATTTATTGGTCAAGGGAGATATCTTGATTGAATCATCATATTGAAATGTTGTTAGACATTAAATGGAGATCTAAATAAATAATATCCAATTATTCACTATACTTTTGACAAATAAAATGCACTGTACACTCACTCAAACAAAATTGGTGATTATTTTATAGAAGTTTCAAGTATCAGATACGAAATCTTATAGACACAGTTTTTTCTAAAGATGTAACGGCGTGGCCGTTACTAACGCCTCGCGGGCCGATCACCCGCCCGCCACTTGAGGCTATGGCGCCTAAGGCGCCCCTAAACACAAAAACATAACTAATACACGGGTCACCCTACCCCAGGGGCGCCCCACTACAACCCCCAGAGGCGCCCCACTACGACGCCGGCATTACCCCCACCACAGCCTCGATGTAGAGTGGGGGAACCGCCGGCAGGGTATATAAGCCGGCTCGACGGATAAGCCGGCACCAGTCCTGTTCCGGACCTCCTAGCCAGGCAACGGGCTTCTCGTTGTTACGCCGGGTTTCCCGGTTTCTGGCCTCCTACCTTTAGTATCGGGCAACGGGTTTCTCGTTGTTACGCCGGGTTTCCCGGTTTCCGGTCTCTTCCTGCTACACGCCGGGCAACGGGTTTCTCGTTGTTACGCCGGGTTTCCCGGTTTCCGGTCTCTTCCTGCTACACGCCGGGCAACGGGTTTCTCGTTGTTACGCCGGGTTTCCCGGTTTCCGGTCTCTTCCTGCTACACGCCGGGCAACGGGTTTCTCGTTGTTACGCCGGGTTCCCGGTTTCCGGTCTCTTCCTGCTACACGCCGGGCAACGGGTTTCTCGTTGTTACGCCGGGTTTCCCGGTTTCCGGTCTCTTCCTGCTACACGCCGGGCAACGGGTTTCTCGTTGTTACGCCGGGTTTCCCGGTTTCCGGTCTCTTCCTGCTATACACCGGGTGACGGGTTTCTCGTCATTACGCCGGGTTTCCCGGTTTCCGGTTTCTTTCTGCTATAGGCTATACGCCTCCGTACACCGTATCTCTAAGTTATACCGGGTAATTTGTAAATCTTTTCCGGACACCGCTACAGGCTATACGCCTCCTTATTTTGTTTATACCGAGTAGTCAATAAGTTTCTCTATTTAGGGCTTTATGCCAACAAACATTTCGTTTATACCGAGTAGTCAATAAGTTTCTCTATTTAGGGCTTTATGCCAACAAACATTTCGTTTATACCGAGTAGTCAATAAGTTTCTCTATTTAGGCTTTATGCCAACAATCATTTTGTTTACGTGTTTCTTTTTGAATAAACCAAAGTATTGTTAATAAGGAATAAGCGAGTCTGAATCTCCCCCTTCCTCCCGAATCCTGGAACCGGCGAGCCGATCCGCGGCGTCGGGAAAGGTGAACCGTTACATGGCGCCCGAACAGGGACCTGCCCAGTGGAGATTCCGACTCGCTTAAGCCTATCCAGATGCCCGCGTGGGTAAATCAATTATCAAAATCCGAAGCTATTGCCTTGGCCAAAAGACACGGAATCGATAGCCAAGGAACTTTAGACGAGGTCCGCCGACGCCTCCGCCGATTTGTCGGGCAAAACCCCGCGCTATTTCGAACTCACCTACCTGTGCCCACTATCAACGTCGAAATGACCACCGGAAGCCCAACCAAAGACGAAGAAGCTACCACCCCGACACCTGTTGAACCGGCCAGGATCATGGATCAGATCCGAAAATGGGGGTGCCACTTCGAGGGCAAGGACCCCCTGGCATTCCTCGAGCGTACGGAAGAGCTGTGCCTGGGCTAGAGCTACACCGACGCCCAGATGCTGTTAGGGCTACCCGAACTCCTACGGGGAGACGCCCTGCTGTGGTATCGCAACATCCGCGATACCATAGCCAGCTGGGCCGACTTTCGCCAAGCTGTCCGCCAGCAATACCTGCCAAGCGGGTATGAGAGACAGATCGAAAAGGACGATCCAGGGACGTCAACAACGCCCTAAAGAGTCCTTCCAAAAGTACGCCACCGAGGTTCTGACCATGATGCGGCGCGCCGGGGGTTATTCACCCCTAGACCAACTGGAACAGCTTTACGAAAACATGGATCCGGAGTACCAATTGTACATCCGTCGGGCGGACGTGCTCAGCGTCGGGGATCTGAGCATCCGAGCCACCGAATACGAAGAGGCCGACCGCCGGAGACAGGAACGACGAAGGGACGTGCCGCAAAGCCACACCCCGGTCGTAGCTTCCGCGGTCTACAGTCGGGAGGAATGTTGCTGGAGGTGCAAGCAACAAGGACATACACGCCTGCACTGCCAGCGACCTCCGAAGAAATTCTGCTCGAGATGTGGCAAGGACGGGGTCCTCACCCGTGACTGCCACCCCCCGACGGGAAACGGGGTGCGGGCCGGAGACGTCGCGGCCGTCGTCCAGCCCGACTCGGCCTAAAATACAACCCGAGACCGCACCTCCGGATCCAGATCGCCGGTCAACATTTGTGGGGCCTCCTCGATTCCGGCTCAGAGATCTCATTCGTAAACGCTGAAACGGCCCGCCGAATCAACCGCACACCGTCTAGCCCAGATCTCAAGGCAGCCCAGATACGCCTGGCCGACGGGACCCAAGTCCCCATTGCCGAGACCATCGAAGCAACGGTCAGGTTATGAGGGAAATCGTACCGCCACCGCTTCTCCGTACTACCACAACTAGACAACGCCGTACTAATAGGCATAGACCTCTGGGCGAAATTAGGAGTCGAGCTGCGCCCGCCGCCCAGACCTGTCACCGAGACAACAACCAAAGATGGAATCGCGACAGCCAGTATCAGCCCAGGAACTACCAGCGAGGCGCTAAGGCTACAGGCCTTTCTAAATAACGAACTTCCAAAGTTCGAATCGGTCCGCGGCCCGACCGACAAAGCCACGCACCAAATTCGGCTAAAACCGGGGCCGCCCATTAAACAACGATATCGGCCCCGTAATCCGGCCATGCAAGCCGTGATCGACCAAGAGGTCCAAAAGATGGAAGCCGAAGGAGTCATCGAGCCCTCCACCAGCGCCTGGAGCTCTCCGATAGTGCTGGCAAAGAAGAAAGACGGGACCTACCGATTTTGTATAGACTTCCGCCGATTAAACGCGGCCTCCGAGAAAGATGCATACCCGCTGCCTCACATTGCCGCCACCTTGGATAAGCTACGAGGCGCACACTACTTGTCCACGTTGGACCTACGCAGCGGATATTGGCAAGTGCCACTAACTCCGGAGAGCCGCCCCGCAACCGCCTTCACGGTGCCAGGGAGAGGGCTGATGCAGTTCCGCGTCATGCCATTCGGACTGCATTCAGCACCGGCCACCTTCCAACGGCTGCTCGACACCGTGCTAGGACCCGAGTTAGAACCACACGTCCTCGTCTACTTGGACGACATAGTTGTCGCATCCCGTACTTTCGAGGAGCACCTAGGCCACTTAGCCGAAGTCTTTCGCCGCCTCCGTGACGCCCGACTCCGCCTCAACCCAGAAAAGTGTCACTTCTGCCGGCCAAGTCTTCGGTACCTCGGACACGTTATCGATCGGCACGGAATCCGGACGGACCCAGAGAAAGTGCGAGCCATTACCGATTGGCCTGCCCCCACGACCCTCCGCAGGGTTCGGCAATTTCTGGGGGTAGCGTCATGGTACCGCCGATTCATCGCTGACTTCTCCACTATCGCCGCCCCTCTCACTCGACTCACTAAAAAGAGAGCGCGCTGGACCTGGGCAAAAGAAGAAGAAACCGCGTTCCGGAAACTAAAACAGGCCTTAACCACCGCACCTGTCCTCGCCTGTCCAGATTTTGCGCGACCATTTCTACTACAAACCGACGCCAGCGCCCACGGGTTAGGGGCCGTATTAACCCAACACCTCGGCGAAGGAGAGCGGGTTATCGCGTACGCCAGCCGGACCCTTAACGCAGCCGAGAAGAATTATAGCGCTACCGAACTAGAGTGCTTGGCTGTCGTGTGGGGTATACGCCGGATGCGGGATTACCTCGAGGGCTACCGATTCACCGTCGTGACCGACCACCAAGCTTTAAAGTGGTTACAACACATCGAGGCCCCTACCGGACGACTAGCCCGCTGGATGTTCGAATTACAACAACATGATTTTGACATCCAGTACCGGCGCGGGACACTTAACCAGGTGGCAGATGCCCTCTCCCGCCTCCCGGAAGCTTTGGCGGTGACCCGGCCGAAATGCCGGTGGTACCACCGTAAACTAGCCGAAGTACGGAGACATCCGACCGATCACCCGGACTATAAAATCCAGGATCAACGATTGTACAGGCATATACTCCACGATCTGGACTTCCGGGAAACACCAGCCGAAGAGCAATGGAAGCAGTGCGTGCCTACAGACCAACGACCCGCCCTGCTTCAGCGAATGCACGACGACCCGGCCGCTGGGCACCTGGGCATTTTCAAAACATTGGCTCGGGTGGCCCAGCTATATTACTGGCCCGGCATGTTTCGGGAGATTGCCCGGTACGTCCGAGAGTGCGCTAATTGTGCGCGGCATAAGGCCAGTCAACAACGACCGGCTGGTCGGATGATGGCCACCTCCGTCCGCGCACCATGGGAACAAGCCGCCGTAGACCTGATCGGTCCCCTGCCTCGATCCACTAGCGGCCATACCTGGCTATTAACCATACAAGACCGGTTCAGTAAGTGGATCGAGATGGTCCCGCTCAGAAAAGCCACCGCCGTAGCCGTAGCCCGAGCACTCACCGACCGCCTGATATACCGGCACGGGTGTCCGGTCGCCCTGGTGTCCGATAACGGGACTCAGTTCGTCGCGCAACGCATTAAGGCTTTGCTAGCTTCCTACGGGATACAACATCGGACATCCCCCGTGTACACTCCGCAATGCAATCCGGTAGAGCGAGCGAACCGTACGGTTAAAACAATGATCAGCCAGTACGTAGGCCGGCGGCACAAAGACTGGGACGAGCGAATCCCCGCCTTACAGTTCGCCATCAACACCGCCCACATGAGGCCACCGGATACACTCCGGCCTACATCCTGCATGGCCGAGAGCTCGCCCGCCCACATCCAGAGGATCGACCAGGAACCGCACCAGCACCAGGACCAAGCATCCGCCAGACCCAGTTGGAGGACGCCTACAAGGTGGTCCGAATCCACCTCGCCCGGGCCTTCCAGCGGCAAGAGAAGCCGTACAACCTGCGGCGACGAGACTGGCGACCGCAGCTGGGCGAACGCGTCTGGAAACGCGACCGCTCCCTGTCCAGCAAGGCCAACGCGTTCAACGCCAAGCTGGCCCCGAAGTACAGCGGACCGATGACTGTCCGGAGGATAGTATCCCCCGTAATCGTTGACCTCAAGGACGCCCGAGGACGATGGCACCGCCACATCCATGTGCAGGACCTCAAGGCGGCATCCGAGGAAGAGGACGAGGAAACCATCGGGGCGTAGGACAGGGCCAGCCGCCGTGATTCCTCCAGCGCCATACCGCCCACGCCTTGCGGGCCGATCACCCGCCCGCCACTTGAGGCTATGGCGCCTAAGGCGCCCCTAAACACAAAAACATAACTAATACACGGGTCACCCTACCCCAGGGGCGCCCCACTACAACCCCCAGAGGCGCCCCACTACGACGCCGGCATTACCTCCACCACAGCCTCGATGTAGAGTGGGGGAACCGCCGGCAGGGTATATAAGCCGGCTCGACGGATGAGCCGGCACCAGTCCTGTTCCGGACCTCCTAGCCAGGCAACGGGCTTCTTGTTGTTACGCCGGGTTTCCCGGTTTCTGGCCTCCTACCTTTAGTATCGGGCAACGGGTTTCTCGTTGTTACGCCGGGTTTCCCGGTTTCCGGTCTCTTCCTGCTACACGCCGGGCAACGGGTTTCTCGTTGTTACGCCGGGTTTCCCGGTTTCCGGTCTCTTCCTGCTACACGCCGGGCAACGGGTTTCTCGTTGTTACGCCGGGTTTCCCGGTTTCCGGTCTCTTCCTGCTACACGCCGGGCAACGGGTTTCTCGTTGTTACGCCGGGTTTCCCGGTTTCCGGTCTCTTCCTGCTACACGCCGGGCAACGGGTTTCTCGTTGTTACGCCGGGTTTCCCGGTTTCCGGTCTCTTCCTGCTACACGCCGGGCAACGGGTTTCTCGTTGTTACGCCGGGTTTCCCGGTTTCCGGTCTCTTCCTGCTATACACCGGGTGACGGGTTTCTCGTCATTACGCCGGGTTTCCCGGTTTCCGGTTTCTTTCTGCTATAGGCTATACGCCTCCGTACACCGTATCTCTAAGTTATACCGGGTAATTTGTAAATCTTTTCCGGACACCGCTACAGGCTATACGCCTCCTTATTTTGTTTATACCGAGTAGTCAATAAGTTTCTCTATTTAGGGCTTTATGCCAACAAACATTTCGTTTATACCGAGTAGTCAATAAGTTTCTCTATTTAGGGCTTTATGCCAACAAACATTTCGTTTATACCGAGTAGTCAATAAGTTTCTCTATTTAGGCTTTATGCCAACAATCATTTTGTTTACTTGTTTCTTTTTGAATAAACTAAAGTATTGTTAATAATCTCTAAAAACTCACCTTTAAAAAAAGGTAAAAAAAGGCGACCAGTTAAGGGCACGCCATTAACAAAAATTATCCATTGCAAACCCATGTACAATAGAATTGTATGAAAAATTATCGATTATAAACCCATGTACAATCGTAACAAAAGTAATGAAATAAAAAAAAAATTGCGCCAAGTGAAAGTAGAAACTTGTACCAGTGGAAAATTAAAGTTGCAGACATATATAGAGTCGTATAATGAATCAATAAAAATTTAAATTTGCAAATGTAGAATTGTACCATAAAAAAACTTATCTTATAAAAAAAAAGATAAACAAGATGCCAAGTCCATGCGCCATGTGAAAAAGTGTTAAACAAAAAAGTATTTTTAAGTAAAAAAATCTATCAATTGACAAAAATTTATGTTCTAAAATTAATATCTCTACAAAAAGTAATGTCCAATTATTGCGCGAATAAATAAACATTTTTATAAAAAATTAAAATTTAAAAACTTATGCAAATTTAAAATTAATATAAAATAAAAAGAAATAAAAAAATTTTAGTTAAAAAACTAGGCGCGCTGCTAAATAATATTCTAATAATATTAAAATTAAATTGTTACTTTTAAACTCATTGCAGCGCGCCCAGTTTTTTTAACTAAAATTTTTTTATTTCTTTTTATTTTATATTAATTTTAAATTTGCATAAGTTTTTAAATTTTAATTTTTTATAAAAATATTTATTTATTCGCGCAATAATTGGACATTACTTTTTGTAGAGATATTAATTTTAGAACATAAATTTTTGTCAATTGATAGATTTTTTTACTTAAAAATACTTTTTTGTTTAACACTTTTTCACATGGCGCATGGACTTGGCATCTTGTTTATCTTTTTTTTTATAAGATAAGTTTTTTTATGGTACAATTCTACATTTGCAAATTTAAATTTTTATTGATTCATTATACGACTCTATATATGTCTGCAACTTTAATTTTCCACTGGTACAAGTTTCTACTTTCACTTGGCGCAATTTTTTTTTTATTTCATTACTTTTGTTACGATTGTACATGGGTTTATAATCGATAATTTTTCATACAATTCTATTGTACATGGGTTTGCAATGGATAATTTTTGTTAATGGCGTGCCCTTAACTGGTCGCCTTTTTTTACCTTTTTTTAAAGGTGAGTTTTTAGAGATTATATCATTCATTTTTGTATATGATAAGCATCTTTAAATAAATAAGCAAATTCAATTTTTCTGGCATTTTCTTATTTTAGGTACATATATATCCAATAATTAATATACAAAATTAAATATTATTTATCACACAATTTGTATCAAAATAATATATTTTTAAAAATTTATTTTAAATTTATTTAATCATTTTTATCATTGTGGTTGTAGTGGCAAGGATTTTATTGCTCAGTGTCATTACAAGCATCTGGCCTGTATATACCATAATATATTGTGTAATACATTGGCTAAGTATGACAATATGGATTTTGATAGATTCCCATGGAATATTGGAATTTTGTCGGACTTGCAGTCATCCACCACATATGCAGCCTACAATTAAAGAACGCATTTATTCCATATTATTTGCTTCCGTTATTGGCATAGTGCACATTTTTATATATCTCAATGCTGTAGATAGCAAAACATTTTGAAAACATCTATCTTTCTACGTTATCTGCTTTTTTGAAAATATTGCAGCAAATTTATTATGGCAATATGCTTGTCCTCCTGCAGTTAAAGAGGCTTAGTACTTTAATATAATCTTTATTATTTGTATAATTTTCCTTTATCTTGGGAATTACAGCAATGCTTTTGTACTATATTGTCTTGCATCCCTCAAAAAGACAACATACTTCAAACGCACCAGTTCAAGCAATGTAACTTTGATATTTATTTACTTTAAAAAATGAGAGATAAACTATACAATATGCAATTAACCTTATCTTATGACTTTTATAAATCTTATGATAAAATCTAACTCTCTCTTAATCTTTATTATGAAAAGAATCTCGGTATTATATGAAATAATTTCATTGTATAGTTTAACTTTCAAAAATTTTGCAAAATAAAATAGCTCATACATTGTATTTCTACCATATATATAAAAAAAAGATAGGTAAATGTAAATAAATAAATATATATTTATGATATACAATAAATAAATAAATATATATATATATATATATATATATATATAAAATGTTGTATTTTTATTATATATATATAATTTTAAAATATCTTTTTTATATTCTATTGAATTTTAATACATACAATTTTGATTATATATATTTTAATTGATTATATTTATTAGTATTTTTATATTATCTTAAAAAGACTGCATATAATTATTTGTGCGACACTCTTATATGTATGTATAATTAATAGGGACCAACTACACATTTTTTTTTCCACTGAATAAAAACAATCTCAATATTAAAATTAAATTATAAAAAAGATACTGTGATATTTTATTGATGAGAAATGTACATTTATAATTGTATTAAATACAAAAATAAACATGTCATGAATTACTATATATACATATTTTCATAATTATCAACCTTAAAAATATAATATTGTTACCAAAGAAGAAAGCACTATTTAAAAACTCTAAAAGTTCATAATTTGTTAAATTAGTAATTAAATACTGCATTTTGTATAATTTTTAAGCTTTATTCTTTTATTTTTCTTTATTTAATTGAATAGATATTAACATCCAATGTAGCATACAGATTAAATTAACAACCAAAGAAATAAATCTTAACTTTGAAATATATTTTTGTTTCTTTTAAATATCAATCAACTGGATTTTGTACTACTATTAATATGAATTCTTTATCTGGTGCCATCATAATTTTATGTTTTTTGCTACGTATGCGCAAGAAAGTTAAATCATTTGTTGGATTCAAGTCACGTACGACAGAACGAGCTTTATCTGACAATTGGCTTATCAAACTTGCGTATTGAACTGTTGTCGTATTATCTAATGTTGACTTTATAGGAATACCTAAAACAGATATAATTTTATAAATTTTTGTTTACAACTACAAGTAAATCATGTCAATGATCTCATGTAATACCTTCTGCATTCACCACTATTGTTCCAACTACCCTTTTATGAGACTGAATTTGTTTCATAGTTTCTTCAACCTCTTATAAATTATTTCATCGAAATTTATTAATAAAATTTTTATTTTAAATATTCCAATAACGGAAGCAAATCATATGGAATAAATGCGTTCTTTAATTGTAGGCTGCATATGTGGTGGATGACTGTAAGTCCGACAAAATTCCAATATTCCATGGGAATCTATCAAAATCTATATTGTCATACTTAGCCAATGTATTACACAATATATTATGGTATATACAGGCCAGATGCTTGCAATGACACTGAGCAATAAGATCCTTGCCACTACAATCACAATGATAAAAATGATTAAATAAATTTAAAATAAATTTTAAAAAATATATTATTTTGATACAAAGTGTGTGATGAATAATATTTAATTTTGTATATTAATTATTGGATATATATGTACCTGCAATAAGAAAATGCCAGAAAAATTGTAAAATAGTTCCTACAGCACTGATATTAGATTTATCTTGTTAAGCTAATCGAATGCTGCGATGATAACTAGCCATTGCCCAACCCATGCTCACAAGTGAGCTGATAATGCTACCTGCTTGATGTACAACTGAAAAAAATATAGAAGCTAATTAAGAAAATTATTAAAAATATATGCATACTCATACATAGGCATTTATATAATTGAAATATTATTGAAATAATAGCAAAATATCTGATTTTGTATCACAGACTGTAAACTTGCACATAAATTATTATGACAATAAATTTGCAAATAATAACATTAAAATTGAATGTAAAAATTGAAATTGAAAATATCTAACCCCGCACGCTGTCAATATAGCGGAGGGCAACTATTATTAAAAATATATGCATACTCATACATAGGCATTTATATAATTGAAATATTATTGAAATATTATGACCATAAATTTGCAAATAATAACATTAAAATTGAATGTAAAAATTGAAATTGAAAATATCTAACCCCGCACGTTGATTGATTGAAAATATCTAACCCCGCACGCTGTCAATATAGCGGAGGGCAACTATCGCCGTCTGTTGTCAAAACGTGCGAGATGGACATTTCCAATACATGCATCTATTCATGTGTTGTGTACGTGTGATATATGTGTGCGCATGTGTTGTATACGTGTGAATACGTGTAGCACGATACTACTATGTTTGCGTGGTCGATGATGACAATGATGACGGGGACGTTTCTTAAAAGAAATTTTTCATATTTCGACTTTGCAATTATATATCTCTGCTTACAAATCACGTAGAGCAGAAATAAAGACACTTTTATTATATAATTCAAACTCAATCTATCGATTAAGTCTAGTATAAACTCGATTGCTTCAGCCGTTATTGAGAATTCGAAATATTATAAAGACTCAAATGTCCGACTCGCGTTAAGATACACGGTGTCTCGGCTACGCCCTTAACTGGTCGCGAGACACTACCGTGTCTCTTGATAAGGAATAAGCGAGTCTGAATCTCCCCCTTCCTCCCGAATCCTGGAACCGGCGAGCCGATCCGCGGCGTCGGGAAAGGTGAACCGTTACAAAGATAAAAGTTTACTAAAGACAGAACGTTTTTACCGTCTCAACTCTCAATCCCAAATGAGACAGTAATTCGGTGTTTCACCTTTATTATACATATCAAGGTCTGTTTACAAACCCTGGCAATTTTGGTAAAGAATCTATAACATTATTGTATATATCAGGCAAAAATTCAGTGTCATTTTGTAGAAAATTAACTGTAAAAACTGTGATGCCTCATATGTGGGTCAAACTAGCAGAAAACTGAATACTAGGATAACTGAACATAAAAAGCACATTAACAGAAAGTGTTCCATTAAATCAGTTGTTACTGATCATAGATTAGAGTTCTCCCATGAATTTGATTAAAGTGAAGTAAAAATTTTAGATAAAGAATCATATTATAATAAAAGACTTATATCAGAAATGTTATATATAAAAAGACAAACTAATGGATTGAATCTACAAAATGACACTGAATTTTTGCCTGATATATATAATAATGTTATAGATTCTTTACCAAAATTGCCAGGGTTTGTAAACAGACCTTGATATGTATAATAAAGGTGAAACACCGAGGTACTGCCTCATTTGGGATTGAGAGTTTAGACGGTTAAAACGTTCTGTCTTTAGTAAACTTTTATCTTTAGAAAAAACTGTGTCTATAAGATTTCGTATCTGATACTTGAAACTTCTATAAAATAATCACCAATTTTGTTTGAGTGAGTGTACAGTGCATTTTATTTGTCAAAAGTATAGTGAATAATTGGATATTATTTATTTAGATCTCCATTTAATGTCTAACAACATTTCAATATAATGATTCAATCAAGATATCTCCCTTGACCAATAAATCAGGAGGCCTATACACATAGTGATTACACGGCACGGTCGCTTGATCTCAGTATGTATCAACAATTTGCACTTGTCACACGCGATGACTTGTTTAGAAACATATGTAACGAGACAAAAAACTGACTTTTTATTATCTTGACATCGTTAATTGCCGTCTTTAATGTTCAATATTACATTTCAATTTATATAATATTTGTATTGCGCTGAGGAAGGCTCGAAATGTCAGCCGAAACGTTCGCTTTAATGTGTATTTCTTATGTATTTATTATTTCGTTTAAATGCGAATAAATGATCACTTCTTATTTATTTCTCGTTCCGTTCAAATAAAGTTTTTTAATATCAACTGACAACTTTGTTATGTTTAATAGCTCTTGTAGCCCTTCTTTGTTTGGTTAATTATTAATTTAACAGAGCTAATTACTATTTTTAATTAATATTAATGTTATTATAAGGAGAATTGGAGGAGAGTGAAGAAGATGTAGATTTTAAATCTGAATTAGAATTATTATTATCACGTTGAGGATTGAAACTAGGATTGCTGTTTGTATTGATTTGATTGTTTTTGTTTATAATTTCCTCTGTTGATTTATCCCTATTAATGTAATTATAATTAGATTTTTTATTATTATTTCTTTTTTTCTGTTTGTGGTTGATTAGCGGAGGTTGGTGGGTATAGGTTGAGAGAGGAGGAAAGGTTGTAGGGAGAAGAGGAAATGAAGTTAATGATGAGTGTTTGTCATAGGAGAGAAGAGAGGTAAGCAATGGAGGATGAGGAGAGAGATTAGGATTAAGAGGTAGCATAACTGAGGAGAAAGGAGTAGTACAAATCTTATCCGCATATTTGTTATGTAATGTAGCGAAAGAAGAGAGAGTGGGTTTATTGTATGGAAGAAATTCACTAAGAGTTGGGAGGGGGACGCCCCTGAGGAGACGAGACCATCCCTGAGTAACTACTAAGGAGCCATTCTTAATTAGCAAGGCAGCTCAGTGTGAGAGATGTTATAATAGGCCATTGTTTTTTAAATTAATTTTTGTTTCTTTAAAATAGGGCAAGTGATAGATGATGCTGCATGAGCTATGTCCTCTTCTATGAGGTTATTTCTTTTGCAATTAATGCAGGAAGGTAAATCTGAGCTATATTTACCATTTGTATGAGAAGAAGAGAGGTCGCCACATTTGTGACAGATAGCTTTAGAATCTAGGGCACGACAGATCTTTGCAATGTGATCAAAACGTTGGTATTTTTGACACCTTTTTACTTTTTGAATAAAGGATTCAAGAGCAAATCTTTTTCTCATATATATAACACTAGGAGGTACTTGAGCTGACTTGAATCTAATTAGATATGAGTCTGAGTCAATATATTTGGTGGATAAAATGTTGTCGCTGTTTCTAGAGTGAATACTTTTTTTAGGCGAGAAACTTCAAAAGGGGGAGTCCACATAATTTCCCAATCAGAGGGAGGGCGAATGTTAGCTAATAATTCTTCTGGAGAGTCATCATTGTCAACTCCCCTCATGATAAACTGCCTAATAATTTTAAAATTGGAATATATGTTATCCATATTTCTCTAGGGAAAGCTTGGGCAAGTTTCTTGTTAAAAGCATCTGCGAATTTGTTCGCTGAGGTGCCATCAGGAAAGCAGACAGAAAATTTGTTCCTTCCTATGGTCTTTAGGTCATATGCAGAATTAAATTAGTTTAATGTTTCAATAGCTTCTTACCGAAAGCAAGGATACCATAGGTGTCTGAGTTTGAGCGAGGATTTTTTTGTTACCTTGGTGATCCTTATTAGAATCACCACTCTCGTCCGAGTTTGAGTTTCCTACCTGAGATGAGGGGCATGTATGGAGGCTGCCAAATTCTCCATATGAATAATGAATGAAGTCTTAGAATCAATCGAGTACTTGTTGGAAAGTCTTGGGTCTAGTTGAATCTCAGAGAGAGGGTCAACCCATCGTCTTTTGATTGTCGTGAGTCTCATATCTGAAGTCATCTTTGCAACTTGTGAGGTCCTTGTTTTTTATGCGTCTCTCATGAATGATGCGACGCACTTTTGTTTCAAGGTATCTCGGGTTTACCGGGGAAGAATTGCCATCATCGTGGCAAGAGTCAGAAGGCAGAGGAGTGTTGATAGGGTTATTATTAGCCTCAGAATCCGTCTCTATATGATTTTAATCGTTCAAATTCATATTGAGAGAGAGGTATGTACTAATGAGAGTTGAAATCTGAAAGAGAGAGAATAAAGAACGGCCTCCCGGCAAAAGCACGGGAGTGCGTGTCTGCCAAAGAATCAAATATCACTACACCACGGTCGTACACACAAGTCTTGACACGAAGCCAAATTTTAATGGTGGGGGAAGGTTCACGCTTTGTCCACTAAATTAGGGGCTATTGCCGCCTCTACATGGCGCTAGTGACAAGGAATACTTTCCCCTCTAATGTAATTACATACGTTTTGAAGATGACCACATTTTTCTTTTTTTTTCTTATATTATTTATGTAACCTTTCTGACAGATATATACATACGTGTGTATTATCTATATTACGTTATATAATTCCTTTCTTTTTGGTTTTTTGTAATCAACAAATATTTTCATCTTTAACGAGAACAAATACAGCAACTGCGATCTATTTGCAACTTTTTTGCTGAATTTTTTAGGTATTTATATCCTTATTAACCTAATCTTTCTTATTTTATAAAATATAAATATATATAAAGATAAAAAGGAATTGATTGACCGACACTGACTAAGGTGAAAAATCTTTTATTAAAAAAGACGCAACGTTTCGACCCTGAATTGGGTCCTCTTCAGGCTACATAAATTATCACAGTTAAAAATACATCTCAGTTAAAAAGAAAAACAAAAATACCAGTAAAAATACAAAATTAGTACTATTCTTAGTCTCACTGATAGGTCCATCATTTTGTCTGACAGTAGATTTCATGCGCAAAATATATTGTTAGTAAAACAGATTCTTATTAACGACTGTTATCCAATGAGTCTAATTGATTCAATTATTAATAAAAGATTGCAGCTGCTACATTTGAAATCACAAGATAATTATCCACAGAGGGGAAAGAATTCTTTTAACACTTCCAACATGGTCATTTTTCCTTTTGTAAAAGGATTGAGTGACTATGTTCAACGAACATTAAATAGCTGTGGTCTGAGAGTTTTATATACTGTTAATAATAGATTGGACAAATTAATTAAAAAAGGAAAAAAACAAACTCCTTATCAGTAAAACAGTGCTCGGAATTAGTTGCTCTTTTCGAGCCGATTTCGCGAGCGACGGGGTAGATCTCCCCACTACCGTCGAGGCTCGACGGCGGAGTCGTCGTTACTCCGGGCAACGCTATATCTCAGGAGCGTCGCTAAACATGTTAAGTTGTACCTTCCGCCAAATCGTCATTATTATTACATAATTTATATTTTTGTTAAATAATAACTGAATATTAACTTAATATTAACTTAGCGTTGCCCGGAGTAACGACGACTCCGCCGTCGAGCCTCGACGGTAGTGGGGAGATCCACCCCGTCGCTCGCGAAATCGGCTCGAAAAGAGCAACTAATTCCGAGCACTGCAGTAAAAGAACAAATGTAGTATATAAGATTTCTTGTAATAATTGTGATTCCTGTTATATTGGGCAAACCAAACGTCATTTGGAAACACGAATTAAGGAGCATAACTTGAATATTAAAAAACATGATTGTTTGAAACGGATAATAGAAAACTACATGTGTAATAAAATATTATATCTTAAATAGAATATTCTAGAATATTCGCTTCCGATCGCAAATCAACAGGCATATCGTTTTTATATGTTTTTTTTTGGAAAACATATCGCGACACAAATTATCCTGTCGTACAAAAACACGCTCGAAATATAAACAATTAACGGTGTCGCAACCGTTCCGCCGAATAATTATATTTTATTGAGCATGCGCGGCTTCTCACGGGCGCCTCGTTTCGCCAATAATCATCGTGATCGCCAGCTCGCGCATGCTTTCTAACAGCCGTTGTTCTGTCAATTTTGACAGCGGCCAATTACGCGTAATACGCTCAGGTCACCTCGCGCAACTTTAAAAAGACGCAAAATTATTGGCGTTTCACACGAAGGTGGGTTCCGCTCCGGAAATTATAAAAGAGGAGCTCACACCCCGCTTGTGAGCTTTATCGCTTTTCCGTCGTGAAAACATATCGCAACCGCTTATCAGATACACCGCAAAATTCGTTGTCGACCGCCGCTATTCCGCATTTTGATTTTGATTCCGATTTCACTGTAAAATAATTAAAGTTTTGTAATAAGTTTGTTATAGTATTTTGTCAATACGTGTGTGATATTATTAAAGTCCTTGGTTTACAAAAAACTGACTCAGCCTTTGTGCAGCGCGATCCCTTGCTCACGCAGCGCGTTCGTGAACATATTTTTGGTCCTTCGAGCCGGATACGTCGCACCGGCAACCGCAAGTTCGCGAGCGTGACTTCTCGCGTGAGTGACAATAGTGCAGTTTCGTGTGCAGTCATCATGGATGTACCCACGCTGGTTGACTGTCAGCGTGAGCTTCAAGTCCGCATCTCACGTTCTGTGGAGTACTTGAAGAAGCTGGGCAGCTCCAATATCACCGCCAGTGCTATCTCCACACGCACCAGAATTCTAGATCAGCTGTGGACAAAGTTCGAGGCGCAGCATGACCTTATCCGTGCGGCCTTGAAGGAAAAGTTCAGTGAGAGCGAGTACTTTAAATCAGAGTTGCATGCTGATACGGAGAATTTCTACGTGTCACAAAGAAGCATACTAGACAGCTACGCTGAACACTATTGTGCAGCAAACGTACCTCCTTCGGCCGACGCCACGTCGAGGTCATCACTGCCGCGTATCAAAGTGCCGCCATTTTCTGGTGCCTACGCCGATTGGCCGTCGTTCCGAGATCTCTTTCTCTCCGTCGTGAGTGGCAATGCGATCTCCAACATCGAGCGCTTTCACCACCTGCGCTCATGTCTGACGGGGCAAGCTGAAAGGTTAATAAGGTCATTGCCTGTCACCAGCGACAATTACGATCGCGCTTGGGCGATTCTGGACAAACACTACAACAACAAAAAGGAATTGATCCGCTCCAACTTCGCCACGTTCATCGCCGTGCCGAAGATGAAGGGAGATACCGCAGAAGAATTGAGACGCATTCACAACGCCGTTACTGCCGCCGTCAATGGCCAGGAGAGCATCGGACGTCCAATCAACACCCACGGAATGGACCTCTTCAACTTCCTGGTCACCGAGCTGTTTGATGCACGCACACGTCTTGAGTGGGAGTCGTCCACGTCAGACTCATCAGAGCCGGCACAAAACGAGGCACTTGTGGACTTCATCAGCCGCCGGATCCTGACGCTCAATGCCGCACGACCGAAGAGCGCCAGCAAACCGCCCGGAGATGCTCCACGGGTAGCCAAGGCACACGTCACGAAGCACCAAGGAACCGAGTCGCCGCACTGTGCACTGTGTCGCGAGAAGCACACCTTGATGACCTGCCGAGATTTCAAGGCCAAGACTGTCAACGACCGCAAGGCATTTGTCGAGAGTAACAGGCTCTGTTACAATTGCTTAGGCAACCATTTTCTCTCTCGCTGCCAGTCAAAGAAGAACTGTCTGACATGCGACGCACGACACCACACGATGTTACACGGAGCACCCACATCGTCAGCGTCAACTGAAGCCACACGCGCCACCACACTGACCGCTACGCTGCAAAATCCAGAGTGCAAGGCCGTTCTTCTTGCAACAGCACGAATAAACATCGCCGATCGGTACGGATCACCACACGCCGTACGCGCTTTGATCGACCAATGTTCTGAGGTGTCGATCATTTCGGAGACCTTGGCACAACGTCTTCGCCTTCCTCGAGTCTCAACGGGCCTCTCCATTTTCGGCATCGGAGGGACTCGCTCGGGATCCGCTCGTGGCAAGGTCACGCTGCACGTAACGTCAGACGTGACCAACGCCAAACTCAGCGTGGTGGCCTTTGTGCTGCCCCGCATATCGCTGCAGCAAGGCTCGGTTTCGCGGGAAGAACGCAGCTGGCCTCATCTCAACGGACTCCAACTGGCCGATCCTCGCTTCTTAGACGACGACCCAGCTGAGCTGCTACTGGGAGCCGAGGTCTATTCCTTGATCCTCGAGGAAGGCCTCCGCAAGGGTGAATCAAGGATGCCGATCGCTCAGCAAACCAGCCTGGGATGGATCCTTTCTGGCGGCTACGACGCAGCAGCAGTCACGGGACATCGCCGCACCTTCCGGTGCACCGCCGATCATGACCTCGCCGACTTCGTTCGACGCTTCTGGGAGCAGGAGAGCGAGCCGATAACTCGGGCTTCACTCACTCCCGACGAGACCACGTGCGAGGAACTCTACGTGCGCACCGTCACGCGCACGCCCACCGGGAGATACATGGTGAGGCTGCCCTTCTCATCGCCGCCGACGACTCTTCAGGATACTCGCCGCCCAGCGGAGCACCTACTGAAAGCCATGGAGACCAAGGGCAGCCGAGATCTTCGATTTGGCGACCTCTATCACGGCTTCATGCAGGAATACGAGGACCTGCAACACATGAAGAAGGTAAATACCTCAACAACAACGGAGAATTTCAGATGCTACTTACCGCATCACGGGGTCCTGAAGGAATCGAGCACGACGACAAAGCTCCGAGTCGTGTTCAACGGCTCTCAGCGCACACGGGCCGGTACTTCGCTCAACTCGCAGCTGCTGACTGGGGCAAACCTTCTGCCAGCGCTCACCGACGTGTTGCTGCGATGGCGTTGGCACCGGTACGTCTTCGTCACCGACATCGAGAAGATGTACCGCCAAATCCTCGTACATCCTGAGGACTGCCGTCTCCAAACAATCTTGTGGCGTCACAACAAGACGGACGAGATCGGAGAGTACGAGCTGCAGACGGTGACCTACGGCATGGCGTGTGCACCGTTCCTGGCCATCCGAACTCTGCAACAACTTTGTGCGGACGAGGGAGCGCAGTTTCCTCAAGGTGCCACAGTACTTCGGCTTGATTGCTACGTCGACGACGTGGTCACCGGCGCGGACAACCTCGACGATGCCGTCAACCTCCAGACGGAGCTGCGCAACCTCTGCATGGCGGGCGGATTTCCACTGAGGAAGTGGGCCTCGAACCATCCAGAGGTCCTCACAGGAGTCCCACAGGAGCATCGGCTGCAGCAAGGACCACATTCCTGGGAAGGAGAGAGCCATTCGACATTGGGCCTGCGATGGCGTCCTCAAGATGACCGGTTTGCCTTCGCAATACATCCTCGGCCAGTCAGCAAATTCACGAAGCGACGAGTCCTCTCCGAAACTGCACGCCTATTCGACCCGATGGGCTGGCTCGCGCCTGTCGTCATTCGGGCGAAGATCCTAATCCAAAGCACCTGGCTTCAGCAACTTGATTGGGACGCTCCACTGCCGGCCAAGGATGCTCGACATTGGCAACAGCTGTTGGATCAGTTGCCGCTGCTCAGGCACATACGCGTGAATCGCTGGCTCAGCACCGACAACGATCACTCGAGGTTGCAGCTCCACGGTTTTGCTGATGCTTCCGAACGAGGATACGCCGCAGTAGTCTACCTCCGCACCACTGAAAGGGGAAAACCGTCAATTAATCTACTCATGGCGAAATCCAAGGTCGCACCCGTCAAGCAGGTTTCGTTGCCGCGACTTGAGTTGTGCGCTGCTAGCCTACTCACCACGCTCACGCTGCATGTCCGCGACATTCTCGGCTTGGCAACTACTCCAGTATATCTGTGGTCCGATTCCCAGGTCACGCTTCATTGGATCCAGGGACACGCCACTCGCTGGAAAACTTTCGTCGCCAACCGGGTAGCTCATATCCAGACACAGCTCCCGGACGCTCGATGGAGACACGTAGCCGGGAAGAATAATCCTGCAGACTGCGCATCGAGAGGAATTACTCCTGGAGAATTAATCAACCACGCATTATGGTGGACTGGACCTACCTGGTTGGCACTGGACGAGACAGCATGGCCCAGCTCAGAGGTCCACATCGCAGAGGATGACCTTCCTGAACAGCGCACCACCAGCCTGATGACCAAGGGCTCCGTCGTCGTCGAACCGGACATCCTTCTTCGGTTCTCTGCGCTTCATCGGCTGCTACGCGTTACGGCTTGGTGTCGTCGATGGCTCAACGTGGCGAGCCGGGAGGTCACACCTGGTTGTCCACTACACCCCGACGAGCTGGACGCCGCCCTACTCCAGTGGCTTCGAGTAGTACAGGCGCTCCACTTCCCGGACGAGATAGCTGCTGCCACCGCAGGACGCTCCGGCCCACCACGCAGTTCACTGATCAAGCTGAATCCGTTCATCGACGACCAAGGTGTACTGCGCGTTGGAGGACGTCTCAAACACGCACTGCTGCCCTACGACGAGAAGCACCCGGTGATCATACCGCCGGCCTCCTGGATGACGCGACTGCTGATCGAGTCCTGCCATCGTCGCTCTCTGCACGGCGGCGTCCAGATGACACTCGGTCTGCTTCGCCTTCGATTCTGGGTACCACGCGGAAGGACCGTCGTCAAGCAGCAACTGCATCGGTGCGTCACTTGCACTCGCTGGCGCGCTGCCACGCCACAGCCTCCAATGGGCCACCTTCCTCGGGACCGAGTGACGCCAACTCGACCTTTCTTGAGCACTGGACTGGACTACGCGGGACCAATTTCCATCCGGACCAGCAAAGGACGCGGACACCGCTCACAGAAAGGATACATCGCGGTCTTCGTCTGCTTTTGGTCGAAGGCCATCCACCTCGAGGTCGTCTCGGATTACAGCTCCGAGGCCTTCATCGCCGCCTTACGCCGCTTCGTCTCTCGCAGAGGACTGTGTACGGACGTCTACAGCGACTGCGGCACAACATTCGTTGGCGCCGATCGCACCCTGCGGGAGCTCTTCAAGGCGTCGACCTCCGAGGGCCTTCACATCGCCCGCGCCGCCAACACTCAAGGGATCCGCTGGCATTTTAATCCGCCAGCGGCCCCTCACTTCGGTGGTCTTTGGGAGGCTGCCGTGAAATCCACGAAATTTCACCTCCGCCGAGTAATCGGCGACACCACGCTCACTTTTGAGGAGCTTAGCACACTCCTCACACAAATCGAGGCGTGTCTTAATTCTCGTCCGTTGCAGGCTCTGTCAGACGATCCAGACGACACTTCAGCACTCACTCCAGGGCACTTCATCATCGGCGCGCCTCTATTAGCTATACCTGAGCCGTCACGGATCGGACAATCATCATCCACGCTGTCACGCTGGCATCACCTGCAGCTGATGCGAGACCATTTTTGGCAGCGGTGGTCGGCTGAGTACGTGCACGGGCTCAACCCCCGCACCAAATGGGTCAAGGCCGAGGCCGCACCTCACGTCGGGGACCTTTGCATCATCCGCTCGGAGCTCACCCCTCCGACTCGATGGCCTCTTGCAAGGATCACGAGACTGCATCCCGGGGACGACGGTGTCGTCCGCGTGGTCTCAGTACGCACCGCCACATCCGAATTCGTACGCCCGATCGTTAAATTGGTCATGCTCCCGGGCGCGGATCGTATTCCGGACACGAATAACGCGGACACGCCGTCCGCCGGCACGTAACACATCACTCATCAACGTTCGACACTCATTCACGAGATTTATCACATCATGCACTGTATCATTTGTCACACCTCATTCTCATCATGCACCACCGCACTTGCAATTGTTCCATAATCACCACACTGCACTACACGTTCGTCATTTCACATCAAACACACACTCGTTACTGTCTCAGCTGATCATCACATTCCACGCGATCACCACGTGTTTCCGCGGCTCAGCTGATCGATTCAAATTACACGCGATCATCACGTGAATCTCGCCGCGCCGGCGCGCCTGCCCCACCATCGATCACTATCGACTTGCGATTCCGCGACCGAAATACCACAAACATGTTGTCACTGCGCGACAAGGCGGGCGGGAATGTTTGAAACGCATAATAGAAAACTACATGTGTAATAAAATATTATATTTTAAATAGAATATTCTAGAATATTCGCTTCCGATCGCAAGTCAACAGGCATATCGTTTTTATATGTTTTTTTTGGAAAACATATCGCGACACAAATTATCCTGTCGTACAAAAACACGCTCGAAATAAAAACAATTAACGGTGTCGCAACCGTTCCGCCGAATAATTATATTTTATTGAGCATGCGCGGCTTCTCACGGGCGCCTCGTTTCGCCAATAATCATCGTGATCGCCAGCTCGCGCATGCTTTCTAACAGCCGTTGTTCTGTCAATTTTGACAGCGGCCAATTACGCGTAATACGCTCAGGTCACCTCGCGCAACTTTAAAAAGACGCAAAATTATTGGCGCTTCACACGAAGGTGGGTTCCGCTCCGGAAATTATAAAAGAGGAGCTCACACCCCGCTTGTGAGCTTTATCGCTTTTCCGTCGTGAAAACATATCGCAAACCGCTTATCAGATACACCGCAAAATTCGTTGTCGACCGCCGCTATTCCGCACTTTGATTTTGATTCCGATTTCACTGTAAAATAATTAAAGTTTTGTAATAAGTTTGTTATAGTATTTTGTCAATACGTGTGTGATATTATTAAAGTCCTTGTTTTACAAAAAACTGACTCAGCCTTTGTGCAGCGCGATCCCTTGCTCACGCAGCGCGTTCGTGAACAATGATACTTTTTATTCGGTTATCAGCAAACACAGAACGTTGTTTAACCATGATTTTGACGGGTCAAATGTGTCCATTTTACATAACAAAGTACATGTAAAAAAGAGAGAGATAAGCGAGATGATTTTCATCAAAAAACAAAAGAATTCCATTAATTTGCAAAGGGACACTGAAAACTTAAATGATATGTACGATATTATTTTAAATTTATTTTAGATATCGGTATTTTTATTAATTTTAATATCTCCTATTTTATTTTATTTCTGTTTTTATTTAAGTAGAGTTTATGTATAATTTGTTTTTACCATTTATAAAGTGTTTTAGAAGCGTTCCTATGTTTATATATTTTGTTTATTTAATTTTATTTTATTCGGTTGACTTCTATTTTTCTATTTTTCTTTTTAATTGTGTTATTTATTCGAGAGCTTGTCTGTGTGTCGGTTTAATGTAAAGTTATATGTCAAAATGAACACTGCTGTTCTTTTATTACTTTCAAGTTTGTCATATTCTGATCGGTTACAACAAACAGATACTATAATCATTTAGTTTACCATGTACTTTAAATTAACAGGTATTTTTTAACACTTTCTTATATGTATGATTTTCTGTCCGATTTTTACTGGTATTTTTGTTTTTTTTTAACTGTGATGTATAATTTAATTTTTGTAGCCTGAAGAGGACCCAATTCGGGGTCGAAACGTTGCGTCTTTTTTAATAAAAGATTTTTCACCTTAGCCAGTGTCGGTCAATCAATTCTTTTTTATCTTTATTTCAAAATTTCAACTGGCAATTGGATCACTTTTTTGTTATATAAATATATATAATTTTATATTAATAATTTTATAAAATTTTTATATAAAATAATGTCTGAGATATAGCTGTATAGCTTATCGTTTCTATTAATATTGTATTATTATATTAATAGTATTTTTATCATATAATAATTTATAATATTTTATTATATATTATACAACAGTATTTTTAATTATATTATATATTAATATATTTTATATATTATTTTATTAATTATTAAAAATAACACAAAATTTTTCATTAAATAAATTTAAGATTTTCTTTTTAGAAAGTACTTCACAGAATAAACAAATTATAAAACTTTAAACATATTAAGAATATTAAGTCGGCTTCTTAAATTTTAAAAACACAATATACACCTCCTTTATCTCGGCCAATAGAGCCACACGCGATGTTATTGCGACAATTAAGAAAGAAAATTTGGAAACTAAGGAATTTGTATCCTATGGTTGGGATCTCAGAAATTCCCCTTGTTTCCTCTCTTAACTTCCCGATTCAGCCGACTTTCGGACCAATATTTTTCTCGTCTATTTCTTTACAGGGGAAGTTAAGAGAGGAAACAAGGGAATTTCTGAGATCCCAACTGTTAGATATGCGTGAGATTATTAGATTTGCGCGCTTTAATTAATACGCGCACGCGTGTAGGCTCCGCGAATAAGCTCGCGACACGTGCGTGACGGTAGCGACTTCGAGGAGACAAGGAAGAGGTCTCAAGGGGGGAGCTCGAAGGAAGGAGAGATATAGAAGCGCCCGAGTGACACACACGCGGAGAACATTGTACACGTGTAACGGACTTTCTGTTTAAAGTAAATCCAATTCGAATATACTGAAGATAGTTATTTGGTGATCCTCTCATACACAACAAATTTGGCGACGAGGATGGGATCATTCTAATCTCGCGTACGTAGAAATATTTATTCGTACAAGACGTATATTCGTCGCTGCGGCGGATTCGGCTAATCGGTGCGTGATCGCCACGTGCTCCGGGCTGAACGGCTCATGCTACGTGATACAAGGATAACGGCGACACTGTCGTACGAGGACGTAAGCCAAAATCCAAAGTGCGGAGCAAAAGTTTTAAAACCGCTTAGGAGCAGATCATGGCACAGGCTACCATACCTGGATCTCTCGCAATCAAAGCATTTGACCCGGCGAATACGACATGGAAAAGATGGCTGCAACGCCTTCAAGGAGCTTTTATGATTTTCGGAATCAAAGATCAGGCTAGGGTCCCGTATTTGCTGCATTACGTGAGGCCCACGGCATTTGATATGCTAAATGATCGAGGCTGTTTAACTTAGTTCGTCTTTACCATCCATACTGAACGTTTTACGTGACACAGTATTTATATTGTAAATATGTAACAATGAAAAAAAAATTAA
The DNA here is from genome assembly GCF_048542155.1 of Nylanderia fulva. Classification (NCBI taxonomy): domain Eukaryota; kingdom Metazoa; phylum Arthropoda; class Insecta; order Hymenoptera; family Formicidae; genus Nylanderia; species Nylanderia fulva. The sequence goes on along the minus strand of NW_028190274.1, from coordinate 89,736 downwards.
TTATATATTGCACTAAAGAATTTGTAAGGTACGTTGTTTAAATTGTTATTATAATCTTGGTTTGCGCTTTACTTTCTTAAAAATCGAAATTCTTGTATGTACATCTATTGTATTTTTTAATGTTAATTTTAGACTTGATAAGGACCTAAACCTAAGGTCGAAACGTTGTCTTTTCTTGTATATGGCATCAAACTAATAATAATAAAAATTAATTTAAGCCAGTTGGGTCGTCTCACAGTTATTTTTAAAAATAATGAGGTTTAAAAAGGGAGGAAGAATGAAGAAAGTTGAGTGGAGGTGGAAAAGGAAAAGATTAGAGGAAGTGAAGGAATTCACTTATTTAAGATATAAGTTGCAAAGGAATGGGGAACAGGAGGCACAGGTAAAGGACAGAGTAAGGAAAGCAGGAGCGGTGATAAGACAGATGTGGGGAATGGGGAAAAGAAGATTTGCAGGAGATTGGATGAAAAGATTATGGCTAATGGAAAGGTTGGTGGGAACGGTGTTGAAATATGGGGGTGGAAGAAAGAAGAGGAGGCAAATAGAGGCAATGCAGGAAAGATGGATTAGGTGGACGTTAGGAATGAACTGGTGTACGCCGGGGTACATAGTAAGAGAGGAGATAAGATAGGATAAGGGCAGGAAGGAGAGTAATAGGGTACGAGAAGAAATTGGAGGAAGGAATGAGAGGAAGTTTAGCGAGGAAATGCTATGAGGATATGAAAAAGAGGGTAAGAGAAAGAAAGAAGAAAACGGTTTGGGAGGAAGAGAGGGCAAAATTCCTTGAAGAAAGAGGAAAAGAAGAGAAGGAAATGGAGGAAAAGAGAGGAAGAGAAGAGGAAGTATACGAGGGATGGAAGTAGAAAGACAGAGAAATGCAGAAGGAGGAAAGATGGGAGGGAATAAGAGAATTGAGATATAATAGATGGTATGGAGAATGGAAGGAGGAGGGATTACCGGGATATCTAAGAAAGGGATGGGGGGGGGGGAAATAGATGGAGAAGGATAATGAGGTTTAGAATGAACAATGAAATGAGAGGGGCGAGATACTGGAAAGAAGAGGGCAAAAGAAGATGTAGGCTATGGGGGATGAAAGAAGAAACATGGGAACAAATAATAGGAGAATGTGGCGGAGAAGAGAGTAAGGGAAATTGGTGGGAAAGGATGAAGGAAATACTGTAAGAGGGAGGAGAAGGGGAAGGATGGATAAGGGATTTAGAGAAAAGGAGGAAGAAGGGGATAGCTAGAAGGGGAAAAAGAGGAAGGAGGTATGAGGAGGAGAATGAGTGGAGGTATGAATGAGGTGTTGGAGAATGAATGGGGAACTGGACGCCGAGCGAGGAAATAGACAGGGACGACTCTTTCTCTCTCTTAATTAATTAGATAGATAGATAGATTAAGTTAGATTTAAGTTAATTTTAATTAGATATAAAAGTAGATTTAAGAGTAGTCATAAGTTAAATTTGTAAGAAGTTGTAAGATTCGGGTACGCTCCTTAAAAGCGCCTGTAATCCCTAAGGGGAGAAATAAATCATGAATGAATAAAATGTTTTATTATTATTATATAAAATATAAGTCTAAATTATTTAATTAATTTTTTATTTTTTTATTTAATTTATTCTAATTATTTTTGTACGAGAAAAATACTATTATGGATATACGTTTTATAATAAATTAATATATTTGTGTTCAAAAATTAGATTTGACCTTTAATTTTTATTTTTATTTTATTAAAATTAATAATTAACATATATACAATACTTTGTTTGGTGAAACACATTTTTCGGGTTTTAGCCGTTTAAAGGATGGGGATCCTTTTTTTTTTCTGTTACTCTGGGGAAACTTCATGGTACCACTCACCTCCGGGTAGAGGTGAGGGTTATGTGGGACTCTCTGCCTCGCCTGGCCGGTCCGCCGTAGCGGGCCGGAGAGTCGGGGCAGGACCTACCGCACTAAAACCCCAGAAGATGTCCTACTCGGGGCGTTGAATGGGGGGTGCCGGGGATGCTGGGAACCCATGCCGTCCCGGAAACCACCTCCTCGCCCGTTACTCTCCGGAGAGCCGCCTCAACCTTGCGGCCGAGACACCTCCCCGACCGCACAGTCAATGACTGTGCGGTATCGACGCGGTTGCGGCACGAGGCGACATCGACCTTATACCGCGCTCTTCCAAAGAGTTGGAGGAGCGGAGCCATGGCTCGAGAACTCCCGCTCGAGCCATCGCCCCTCGTCCCCCCAGTGTCGCAACTCCCGGACCCCCAAGAGGGTAGTCCGGTTCGGCGGTCACTGAGGGAGCCTCATCAGGGGGTTCCTCTCAGAAGGAGAGAAACCCCCTTCCGTGGACGGTGTTGCCCTCCCACCGGTGCCTTATGGCTCCCGGTGAGAGGGCCTCACACGTCACGTCTCCGTCCTTGAGAGGGGCCCAGGCGCCCCAGACGGGAGGGCGACGCCCGCTCGCCAGGGACACGTGCCCCCCTCTCCCCCGGTTGTGACTTTTCCTCTGCCCCGTTAAGAGTCAGAGTTCACCCGCAACCAGGGGGGGCCCTCCTTCCCGGAAGATGTGAGGGGGAGAGAGTGCGCCTAGGCGCTCCCATGTCCCCCCCGACACCCTCATCCGGCGTCGATTGTCGACGCCGGTATATGGCGGGCCCCCCGACCCCCACCGCCGCGGGCAGCCGCGCCCATGGGCACGACCGCCGACGACGGAGGGGAGAGGGGAGGCACGCCCCCGCCTGAGGTGCCGTCAGGCACCTCGGACCCCCGAGTCGATGCCTGGCCGGTCGTCGGAAGTCCACACAAAGTGGACACCTTAAGCCGGACAGGCACCCCACCTCCTTGTGGCCAGGGGAGCCGCAGCGATAGCAGCGGCTGCCCCTGTCCACCACCGAGGTGCATCGGCGCCATGTATGACTCTCATACAGGCACCGATAGCACCTCGCCCTCTTCATGACGTTGGCGACAGTCGCCCTGTCGCCAACTCTCCTTTTACCGCCTCGCCGGCAGTCTCCCTCCTTCTTTCTCTTCCCCCCTCCCCACTCCTCTTCCTCTTGACGACTTTTGCCCATTCCCCCGGAGTCTTTCCCCTGTTCTCCGTCTCCGTCCGTCCGTCCGTCTCCGTATCCGTCTCCGTCGTCGTCGTCGTCCCCATCTCCATTCTCGCCCCCTCCCCCGAAGCCCCTCGGGTCACCCCTGCCGGACCGGACGCACCCTCCATGAGGCGCCTCTCGATCAGCTCCAGCCGGTCCGAGTTGGCCGCCAGTCTCGAGGACATGTCCTCGAGCCTGGCCACCAACTCCCCCGGCAAAGGAGCCTCCACGAGAGGCACCCCCTTCTTTTTCTCCATCGCAGGATGGAGATCCTTTTTTTTTTTTTTTTTTTTTTAACGCTGGGGAAACCGTCATGGTACCGCACTCCCCCGGGTAGGGGTGCGGGTTATGTGGGACTCCTTGTTCCCCTTGATCGAGCCACGAATAGTTCGACCAGGGGGCCCAAGACCTACCTCACTAAAACCCCAGCGGGTGTTTTGCTCGGGCGTTGGATAGGGAACGGCGAGGATGCTGGATTCCATGCCGTCTCGCCGCCCCCCCCCCCCGCCAAGCCGTCTCCGGGAGCTGCCTCGACCTTGCGGCCGAGACCCCTCCCCGACCGCACAGTCAGTGACTGTGCGGTTTCCTCGCGGTTGCGGCGCAGGGCGAACACCGGCCCTACGCCGCGCCCTCCCAAAGAGTTTGAGGGGCGGGGCCATGGCTCGAGAGCTCTCGCTCGAGCCATCACCCCCCGCCTCCAGAGTGGTGCTCCTTCCCCCTCCCAGAGGGAATGGGGATTTGGCATTCACCCTGAAGGCCCTCACCAGGGAAACCCTTCCCTGAAGGGGAAGGGGCCCTCTACGGCGTTGATGCCATGCCACCGGTGCCTCATGGCTCCCGGTGACAAGGCCCTCCCGCCGCATCTTCGTCCATGAGGGGAGAGGTCGCACCCCACAAGGCCGGGCAGAGCCCGACCCCGCGGACGAGCGACCCCTCCCCTCGGTCCCCCCGGTTGCGGCTCCCTCCGTTTCCTTAGGAGTTTGGAGGGATTTGGCCACAACCGAGGGGATTTCCCTTCCGGGCGCGCAACCACACCCTCTGTGGGGGTGATGCGTCTGCGCGCCCGGCTCTCGTAAAACTCTCGGGGGGAGAGGAATTCTGGGAATTTATTTGTCCCCAGCCGCCCCCCCCCCCCCCGGGAACCTTATCCTGCGTCAAAACTTGACGCAGGTGTGTTGGGGGCGAACCCCCCCCCGATCCGCGCCGCCACAAACGAGCGAGCTCGCCGACGGCGCGGAAAGGGAGGGCCCGGCCCCGCCCTCCACGTTTGCTCTCTTTTTCTTTCGGAGGTTGTACCCCCCCCCCCGACCCCCGCCGCCATAGACCAGCAAGCCCGTCGATGGCGGGGGAAGGGGAGGGGGCACACCTTTTCCCTCCGTATTTCCTTCTTCTCCTCTTCTTCTTCTGGGGGCGCCCCCCCCCCCGATCCCCGACACCACAAACGGGTAAGCCCGCCGATGCCGGGGAAAGAGGAGGCACGTCCCTTCCCTCCATCTCTCCCTCTCTCTCTCTCTCTCCCTTTCAGCTTCCTCCTTCTGCAGCATAACCTTGCTGCAGAAAGAGGAGAACGCCTTCCAAGATTCTTCATTATCTGTCATTGCCCTCACTATCGAGGGCAATGACAGATCCATCCCCACCGCGGCCACGAGCTCCGCTCTTTCACCCGCCCAGGCAACACACTCGGCGAGTGTGTGCTAGGCGGTATCACGCTCGTGGCCGCAGTGATGGCACCGCGTTGTGCGCTCCTTCCCAATCCTGTGCAGGTACTCACCGAAACAACCATGTCCGGTGAGTACCTGCGTCGTGTGGAAGGACACCTCTCCTTTGGCCCTGTCTAGCCAATTTTCCAGACAGGGCCGTATAGCCCCAACGGTGCGCTGTCCTGGCAGCCTCGGATCAGCGAGGCTGTCCCTTTATTTCTGGATCAGCGCCCGTCGGGAGTGGACCCTCACTGCCCGCCGGAGACCATCCGTTACTGTGACGCCCGCCCGCTGATATTCGCGTGTACGCGTGTACACATCTGCGTACATGCGGGCGAGCATCTCCACGGGGGGCACTCCGGAGAGTACCCCCACGGCTACCCAGCTCACTGTACGGTAGTCCCGGCATATCCTATTGGCCACCTGCCTCTGCAGCTGCCTCATGGCATCTCTTGGGCCGCGGGTGGCCTCCAGGCATTTTACCCATACCGGGGCTCCGTACAGGAGCATGGCATAGATGGTACCGGCGTACAATTTTCGGACACTCCCGCCAGGCCCCCCAAGGTTGGGCAGCAGGCGCTGCAGCGCCATTGCTGTCTTCTCCACCTTGGGGGATATACGGCGGAAGTGCTCCCGAAAGGTCCACTTACTGTCGAGGTGGAGGCCCAGGTACTTTAGACAGGCCCCCACCTCTATCGAGGTGTCCTCCACACTGATGTAGGCTCGTGGTGGCGCCCCATGAGAGCCATCGTGTAGAAAGATGGCCTCAGTTTTTTGGGGTGCCACTTTGAGGCCCATCTGCCTCACAAGTCGCACAACGCGGTGTACTGCAATATTCGCTCGAGCGGTTGCATCTTCCCACGAGTCTCCCCCGGCCATCACAAGTGTGTCGTCAGCGTAGCACACCGTGTGACAGCCGGAGGGGAGGGCCTGCCGAAGAACATTGTCATACGCGAGGTTCCACAGCAGGGGGCCAAGTACCGACCCCTGCGGAACCCCGCACGTCATCTGACGTTTCTGTTCTTCGGCGTTCCGATCGGTATAGGCCAATCGCCTGTCCCGGAAATAGTCCGCCAGGATTGACACCAGATATGGGGGGACCCGGTGGTACTCCAGGGCCGCCCCAATCCGGTGCCATGGCAGGGTGTTGAATGCGTTTGTTATGTCCAAGGACACAGCAAGCAACACCCCGCCCTCCTCCGTTACGGCCTCCGAGATCGAACGGACCCGAAGAATCGCGTCTATCGTGGACCGTCCGACCCGGAAGCCGTATTGCTCCTGGCTCAAGTTTAGACCTTCCTGGGACAAGTGGTAGACGAGGCGGTCGGCTATGATCCTTTCTAGGATCTTACCCGCCTCGTCTATTAGGCAGATTGGCCTATACGCCGAGGGTATATCCCTCGGCTTGCCCTCCTTAGGAAGGAGGACTATGTTTGCCTCCTTCCATTCTCGTGGGAAGGAGCCCATGCGGAGGCACTCGTTGTACATCCTCCGCATGGGCTCTGCAAGACCCCGATAGGCGAGAGCCCAGATTCTCCCGTGAACGCCATCAGGACCGGGGGCTTTCCCGGTTTTTATTTTCCTGATGGCGCTCCGAAGCTCCCCTTCCGTGACCCCCATGGCCTTCTCGTCCCACACCCAGTCCCGCTCCGGAATCGGGTCAGCTTGACCTTTTTCCCGCGGGAACAGGGTGTTGACGACTTGGCCGATAAATTGGGAGTCTAAGGACTCCGTGATAGGGGCGCCCCCGCTTCTCAACTTCTTGAGTACTATGCGATAGGGGCGCCCCCATGGGTCCTCGTCCAGGGAGGAGAGCAACTCGTCTCAGGCTCTCGCCTTTGCCTTCCGTATCAGGACGCGCAGATCATCCCTCTTCTTTTTATAGTTATCCCACGCGTCCTGATACCCTTCGGGGTCCAACCGCTCGAGCTTTCTCCTTCTGTACACTTTCCTTCTTGCGTGGTCGGAGGCTCGCCTTGCTTCGGCGATTTCCTCCGACCACCAATATGCCTTTCGGGGGGACCTTCGTTTAATCCTGGGCATGGCCGCATCACAAGCCTCGACTATCGTAGGATGGAGATCCTAAGAATCGGCGGCGTCTCCACTTCGGATTAGTCTTGCAATAGATTTTAGTTTTTCAATAAATCTTTATTTCCTTTAACTCTGGAGTTGATTTATTCCTGGATTCAGCGAGTTGTACATTCGCTTAGGTTCGGATTAGCGACTTATCTCTCTGGATTTTCGTTAGCGACTCACTTAATCGCCTCGCTCTCCGTTCGCAGTGTCTCATGTCTTTTCTACATCTTTTGGGAGAAGATGTAGAAAAGCTCTCTCATTGGCTAATTTTTATTCACGCGTTTTTTATCTAGATGCAAGCAAAGCAGGTTAATTCTTCGCTTGCGATCCGCGGTTTCCGGCGTGTCGTTTATTTTCTGTCGCGTTTGCATCTTCTCGCGATAAGCGCTTCGCGAGAGCGTGAGAACGTTTCTCAAACGATTACATAATGCCGACTTACTAATTTATTACTAATAAATATGATATTTAATATAATATAGTTATAGTCATTCGGACTATAACAACTTAATTGCGAATGAAAATTATATGAATGAAAAATATCTCCATTAGTGTGTAAGAGATTTCGGAACTCTTTGCTAAAATGATTAAAATTAAAAGTCAAATATAATTTTTGAACACTTATATTATTAAAAATATATAATTCGACTCCCGAAATATATTAATTTATTATAAAACGTATACGTGATAGTATTTTTCTCATATAAAAATGACTAGACTAAATTAAATTAATTATTAAAAAACTAAAAATTAATTAAACGACTTAGACTTAAATGATAATAATAATGAAACATTTATTAAAAAAAGATTCAATAACTATAATAGGTCAGGTTAATTTTTTATTTATTTATTTATTTATAACATAAAATTCTGTCCTTTCCGAAATACGCGAACGCTACGAAAAGATAAAATCTCGTACATGCCGCCGGACGAGTTTATGAGCATAAGCCGCTCTTGTTTTGGGAACGTATTAATAGTTACTGCATTGACCACTACTACGATATGGCGCTGAAATTAGTGAGAAATGCCGGTCTCTCCTTTATCCAGACCTTTGGCGGAGGATTCGGTCTTAAACAGCGAAACAGTGCGGACGTATCGTTTCTTCCCGTCTATTGCTATCGCAGTGAGGTGACATTTTTAAGCAAAATTATTTTTTCCGGATCTCGAACTTTTGTCTTTTCTCTGTGAACCGGATCAAATCTTGCATGATTGCTTCTGCCTTGCGTGACGATTGTGTTGGCCCGGCTCTGGGCCGTGCATTTGATTTACCTCGTCTGCCATTTTCTCTCTCTTGTCCTTGCTTCTGATCCTGCCTTTCTTTTCTCCTAACCATGCCTATTCATGATCCGGGAGAGTCGGACCCTGCTCCTTCAGCTCCCTCGGTGCATGACTCTATAATAAGCTCCCTGAGCTCTCGTGGCCCTTTGACAAACGATGAAAGGATTCTTAACCTAATATCATCTGCTTACTCCCTCTACTCCGTAGAAAACTTAGACGACGGAATGGATATTAATAATAATGAGGATTCCTCCAATAATAATAATTTTAATAATTATTTTTCGGACCGATATATTTTTTTCGTCTACATCAATTTTAGGGGGGGGTAAAAGGAAAGAGGAACTTATAAATCTCGATTTGAGATTGTTCCTCATGTTAGCGAATTGCTAAGTATTATATATTGGCTCTCACATTCTCTATCCTTGTTGTTTAATAATCATATTAATTCTGTCTCGCAGACCACGGTTTCGGCTACCCTGTCTGCGAAGGAGGGGTGTGACGCCGCTCACATCCAATGCCGTCCCCAAATTCCTAACATTCCATCTGCAAAAAAACAAAAAACAAAACAAGCGCACAAACGCAAAGCCAAAGAAGAATTTGGTGAAAAGCAGTCAGTGAGTAATAATAATAACGCATCTCCAAACGATCTTACTGTCCTTGAGAGAGGTAAGACCATCAATCCTAACATAAACAAAAACAGACGCACCGATTCATCTAGTTTAAACCACAATACATATAATGAAGATTCGCAAGGCCCTTACGAGGTATTCATTTAATCCTCACAAAAACAAACAACCATTAACCCTATAGCTATAGGCCAGATAATCTCTCCTGTATATAAAAGCGATATCCTGGAAATTAAAAAATCAGGCTACTCTCGCATTACTGTTATGTGTAAAATTAAGAATACCGCCAATAGTCTCATTTACAATTCAACTCTTAAGTCAAAAAATTATATCGTTTTCATTCCATCTTACAGAGTTCAAAAGAGAGGCATTATACGTAATGTCCCACTTGACCTATCGGAAGAAGAGATTCTTCAAAATTCAGACTCTATCATCGAGATCACTGCTGTTAAACGCCTAAATAGGAGGCTGAGAATTCTTCTATCCTCCTGCAGGGAACCTCTGAGAACGCATCGGGGGACCTCGAATCCAGTCTAGTTTCCTCCAAGACTATCTTAGTCATCTTTAGAGAGCATAATCTGCCGTCTTCGATTTTTCTATATCGTATCAGGTATGCGGTTACCCCGTTTGTCACCAAAACCTCCCTGTGCTACTCCTGCCTGCGCTTTGGCCACCTAAAATCCCAGTGCAAAGGCCATCCTCGCTGCCTACACTGCAAAGGGAAAGCCCATGTCAATTGTTCAAGGGAGAAGGACTCCCCTCATTGCATAAATTGCAAAAAACAGCATAAATCTACCAGCTATGACTGCCCAACCTATATTTTTCAAAGAAAGATTAGAGAAATTGCAGCCTTAAAAAATATTACCTTAGTGAAGACCAGTGATGATTAATGAGTTTCCTTTGCTGAAAAAATTATTTGCTCTCTTCAACTCTGATCCCTTGGATTCTTGCATCCAAGCCCCCGGAGCCTCTCTCCTTTTATAAATTATACTCACAAGCAGCGCGAACCAACTCGGAACATCCTTTCTCGGTTCGTAATTCGCAGGGTCCTTTGTTGCCTCATATGAGGCTCTCGCATAACATTTCAGAAATCTGGAACCTCCTCTTCCAAACTCCCCTGGTCCTCGTCCTACCGGAGTATCGTCATTTCGGAACGCGAGCCCGCTTCTGATAGCTCCCTACAGAAGGCTTCTGCTCTCCATATCGGAGTACAATTCGGCATCTGGCTTTTCCCCACAACCCAGCTTTTCCTTCTCTCCGTCGGGGGGGGGGGGGGAGTGAATGGAGATTCCTTCTCCTCTGTTCCCTCTCTCGTCTTCTCTTCTTCGATTTTCTTTTCCGTTGCTCAGCTCATCAAATTTTTCGAACTTTTAATGTCAAAACTGCATCCCTTCCTCACTCTTCTAGGAATTCAGGAGGAGGCTTCACAGCTTTTAGGGTCGCTCTTTGGCTCTTTTGGCTCCCCCGCGGCGCCCATGCTTCCAGATACCCGCCTTCCTCATGCATAACAATCATGCTGGCAGATCATCTCCGGTCTTGGGAGTACAGCCTTTGCCTGGCTCTTTGAGGATTCTGCAGTGGAATTGCCACTCTCTTCCTAATAAGATCGACTTCCTCAATTCCTTATTTTTAGGGTACGATGTTCTGGCGCTTTCCGAGACCTGGCTAAATCCTGATACCTTGGTCTCAATCCGAGATTTTAATATATTTCGATCGGACACTTGCACCCGGAACTCTAGCGGCCTGCTACTTGCGGTTTGCAAGGACATTCCCTATACCTACTCCCCTAGTCCCTCTAGTATTAATAGCCTAGAACTTCTGACTATCACTATACACTATAATCCCTTTAACTTGACGATTGTCTCGGTCTACTGCCACCCCCACTCCCATCTCTTTGTTCAGGATTATAAACGGCTGTTCTCCTTCTGCAAGGCATCTTCGCATTGTTTGCTTCTGGGAGACTTCAACGCGTATCATCGGGAGTGGGGCTGCGATAGCACCGACACCAAAGGTAGAAATTTATTGTCCTCCTCACTTGAACATTCATTTTCATTCTTGAACGATGGCACAGCCACATTTCTGACTCGTCCTTCAGAGGCAAAGTTTGCCATAGACTTGACTTTCGCTTCGCCTCCCCTCTTGGGGATATGTGATTGGGAAGTCTTGGACAACACCTACTTCAGTGACCATTTCCCTGTCTCCGTTTCTGTCAACCGCTCTTACAGGCGCTTTTCCTTCTTTTTCCACAAGATCAGACTTTCCCCGGAGAATAGAGAGCGCTTCGTGTCCAACCTGGTTGAGAGATTTGACGAACTTAGGGGCTCCTTGTCTTCCTCGGACCTCGACCCTTTGGTCAAGTACAACCTTTTATTCGGAGCACATAGAGAGAGTGTTCCGCGGGAGACTCCGGGGGCTCTGGGCGCTCCACAGCCTAATCGTTTGTCGCGGATATCCGGCAGGAGAAAGACTTGTCCTGCCCCGTGGTGGAGTAACGACTGCCAGCAGTCGGTGCAGCAGAGAAGAAAAGCACTGTCCTGCTACAAAAAAATCCCTTATATGCAAATTTCCTTTCTTTTAAAAAACAGAAGGCGATGACTAGGCGTGTCTTAAAGGCAGAGAAGAGAAAAGGCTGGAAGGAGTTCTGTCAGACCCTTTCACCTAAAACTCTAGTAACCCGCATTTGAAGAGTCATCAAGCGTTTCAAGAACAGGCATTTAGGCATCGCCCCTCTTCCTCCTTGTACCAACGACTCTTTCCCATCAGAAATCATCTCCGCCATTAATTCCATCTGTCCACCTTACTCCTTTTATCAAAAAATAACATCTTTAAAGGATCTGCCCACATCGGTTATCAGTTGCCGCTCCTTAGCGGAGCCATTCAATTTTAGGGAACTCCAATCAGTTTTGCACAGTGTCAAAAGGCGCTCTTCCCCAGAGCCGGATCAGATAGACTACTCAATTATTCTGCTACTCCCTGCGGGACATATGTCGCTTCTTCTTGGGTAGTACAACGATCTTTTGTCCGCGGGGACCTTTCCCTCATCATAAAACCAGTCTCTGGTATTCATGTTACCAAAGAGCTCGCCGGGCAGGTACCGTCCAATCTCCCTGACCTCCTATTTTCTGAAAATCTTAGGCTTATTTTAACCCGCCTGGAATGGTGGGTAGTCCTTTGATATCCTTTTGCCCTCCCAGCACGGTTTCAGGAGGGGGAGATCGTGCGCGGATAATCTAAGCCTACTTGCCGCGGAGATCTACTCGGAATACGCTGCCACCCAGGAGATGGTTTGTTTATTTTTGGATATCGAGGGCGCCTTCGACAATGTCATCCCCAACATCCTGCTCAAGGACCTCATCGAGATGAATCTGCCACCGCAGATCTGTTTCTTCGTCTACCAGCTGGTTTCCTTCAGACGTGCACAATTTGTAAACAACGGCATCCTTTCTGATCTCTACTACTCGTACAGGGGGGTACCTCAGGGCTCTATTCTGAGTCCCCTCTTTTTCAACCTCTATATAAGAAACTGTAACCTTTACCTTGAAGAAAAATGTCAGATTGTGCAGTTTGCAGATGATATTGCATTATACGTCCGCACCCCCAATTTAAGGGAATCGTTGCGGACCTTGGAAATCTCGGCTGGTAGACTGTCGTAGTTCCTCCTTACTTTCGGTCTCCCCGTCGAAGTCCGCCCTCATAATATTTACTCAGAAAAGACTAAATACATCCCAGTTCTCCGTCACGCTTTGGGACTCTGTCCTTGGTCCTTCTCCCTTTTATAAGTTCCTTGGGGTGCATCTCAACTCGATGGGGGAGAGGGGCATGCACGATTTCTCATTTGCAAGTGTGGGAGGCTGGCCAAACGTCCTTAGATCTCTCGCCGGGGTGTGGTGGAACGCCGACCCGAGGACCCTCCTCATGGTTTATGCAGCGCTTATTCAGGGGTGGAAAGAGTATGTCTCCTTCCTCTTTTCTATCTATAACAGGGGAATTAGGGAGAGGCTGGATAGAGTGCAGCGCAGGGCTCTTCACTCATGCGTGGGGGCGCAAAAAACGACTCCCACAAATGCCCTATATTCAGAAACGGTTGTAAGCCCGCTGAGACAGAGGATTACCTTCCTTTCCTCTAAGCTTATTCTTAGATCCATGGCAACTGCCTGTAATTCGCTTATTGATAAACTTTACGAACTGCAAAACATCATTTTCTACAATAACAACAGATACCATGTACCGGACAGATATTTGTTTTATAAGGTCTTTCTTTCTATGAAAAAGCATAAACCTGCCTTAACCTCTTTCTCTAGAAACCCTTTCTTTCTGTTCTCTTACGAGACCTCTCTTTACCTTCTAGCTGTGGTGCCAACCCTGATCTTCAAGAGGGATATTCCCAACTTGAACCCCCGGGAAATCTCCAAACTAGTCACGAGATGCTTGGATGGCTATCCACTTCTTCTCCGACGCCTTCAAAAGAGAACCCTCCGCTAGCTTGAGAATAGCCTTTACCTCCCCCGCCTTGGGCGTGGAGGAAATGTATAAGGCGGAGACCAGATTTTCGGTTTTCTCGGGTGAGTGTCTGGCAATTGCCTATACAGTGGATTTTATTCTGGAAAACAATATCAAAAAAGCGATAATCTTCTCGGACTCTAAGAGCGTCTTGGATGTCCTTGGCTCTGCTAAACTGAACAGAGATAATAACTAGCTAATCCTTTCATTAAAAAATAAACTCAGGTCAGCCTCTTTCCAGAGCATTTCATTGTCCTGGATTCTGTCTCATTCCGGGATCCCAGGGAATAATCGGCGGACTTGTTGGCAAAGAGAGCCGCAAGCGAGGGCATGCGTTGTGACTATCTGGTCTGACTTCTATTCGCTGGTTTGCGAAAATTATTACCAATTAACGCGAGACTTTTTACTGCGGCAATCAGCCTCAAAGGCCACCCGGTACTTCGAACTTTATCCGAATTTTTCTGCCAAACCGTGGTTTGCGGGAGCGGAACTGGGACGCGAGGCGGTGGTGACCGCGCTGAGAATCCGAACTAATCACTAGAATTTAAACTCTAGTTTACACAGATGCAACATTGTTCAGTCATCATCTTGCGACTGAGGAGCTCCCGTCCAGGACATTGATCACATCCTCTGATCGTGCACCCTCTACGAGCACCACCGTCCCGAATTACTGAGAGCTATCCGTTCTAATACAAAATCTCCTCCGCCATATAAGACTCACAATCTCCTGAAGGATCCTGTGAAAGTGATCCTGCCGATCTTGGCCTTCTTAAACAAAAACCAACTAAAGCTATAACTCGAAGAAAAAAGAATATCTCACAACCTACGTAGCAGTTTCATCTGGCAGCGTGATCTAACTAAATCTTTGCCATACAAAAGAAGAAGAAGAAGACCTTTGGCGATCTGGTGCCCAAATATTTTATCGAAAAAGTTACATGGCTTCGTGAAATATTTTTTATATATTTTTATATAATTACGCAACCTTGTTCAACGTCGGATTTTGCATTTTGGCTCTTAAAAATTTATAATAAATAAAATACAGACTCGCGGTTATCCTAACCTGACCCGTTGCCAGCTGCGCGATTCCCCACATTTATTATAAATTTTATTTTGATCTTTTTTCTAGCAAATGACGTTGTACAAAAATGTGGATAATCTTATTGATTATAAATATCATTATTTTATTGAGATTCATTCAGTACTTTCGCTACAATTTGGGAATGAATAAATCCTATAGTTCCCGGCCAGCCGACAGACGTCTCCACCAAGCCTCCTGCCGACCCTTAAATAAATAGAGAGCCATCCTTTCTTCCTATACCTAAAGCACAGTATAAGTAAGAACAGTAAGTACACTCTCCTAAAAAGGTGGTAATGAATATGGCGGACTCGCACACCAACAATATGGCGGACTGTTGTCTAGCAGCGGTAATATTTGAATATTTTAAATCGATAAAGCATTATTTTGTGAATAATATGATATCATATTTTTCCAAAATGAGTAGAAGTGGTTATAAATGTGTTTTTAAAAATTGTGAAAGTGCTACGAATGAAAGAAGAGGAACAAAAGAAACTTTATTTCGATTTCCTAAAGATATAGAAAAGTATGTATTTATTATATACTCGTATTATAAAATATAACACAAATACAAAAATACATTATTTATATATATTGTAATAAAATATACATGTTATATAATATATTTTAATTGATTCATAAATTCATCTTAGATTTATTAATGTAATTTTGTTTGAAAAAAAAACAGTTTGAACCTTATAGATGATATTGATTTATCGGACAAGGCATATTTCCCGATTTTAGACAAAATAAACAAAATATAAATAAATTTCACCTTTTTCTAAATAATATATAAAGCTTATGAGAGAGATACTGGATATATTCAGCCTAAAAGTCGATAAAGAATAACACACGATAACGGAGACCGAGGCGAAAAATAAAAATATGTAAGTGTTTGCAATTTAACTAATATTATTTATATCTATTAAATTCCGTATAAAAGTTTAATTGTACACTATTGTTAACATAAATCAAACATTAATTATTTCTGAGCACCGAAATTAATACGAAGAACATGGACATATTAGTATATTTTATATTGATAACAAGACAACTATAGCTTTAGATGAAATCTTTAGACCGTTATTATATGTAATTGTATTGAATTTTGTTATTGAGAAATCACAAATAAGTGACGAAACATCATGCACGAATATATACAGTAATTTTTCTTAGTCATCCATATTTTCTCGTGTAAAAGCCTTTTCCTATTGTATTAATTTTCATTAGATACGAGCTTGATTATCACATTGTTTAATCTAATCTTTTTTATATATATTTTTAACAGATGCAAATTGTGGATAGCAGCATGTGACAGAGCGGACCTATAATAAGGATTCTGTTACATTATATAACAAATATCGAGTCTGCAGAAAACATTTTCAACATACAATGTTCCTAAATTTTGAAAAAACAAGATTACAGCCACACGCTATTCCTTCTAATAATATTGGTAAATCTATATACGTATATGCATATATGTGTGTGTTAATGCTAAAATAATGTTTCTAAAATAACAATTATAATAATTATAACAATTGTACAATATTAGAACGATAAGGGATCGATCATCGATATTTTGAAAATTAATGTAAAGCGAGAGCGTTGGCGCGCGTCTGTTGTAATGAGTGGGAGAAACCCTTAGCGGGGAGAGAGGAATAAAAGCGAAGGACCGACGTGGTAACGCTCTCTCTATTCTGTTCCGTTTATCAGTATTAGTAATTCGTTCGAACCACATTATATATTTGACTCGATTAGTTTTGACAAAGGGAACCAAAAGGGTTTCCCAATATTGTAAATTAACCGCAAAATAAATTAAATACAGTCCACTTATCATTAAGTCATTTTTACGGACAATTCGTGTGAACGGGCACGTACAACAATATTATATAATTAAAACAATTTTAACAATATTATATTTCTAAAATAACAATTATTTAAATACAATAGATTTATCGGGTGATACAATACAAGAAGGCCAAAATTTTTCCTTGACAGATCAAGCAATAAATAATGAAGAAGATAATTCTTCAGATATGTTATTATATATTAAAACGCTTTATATATTACGAAACTATAACTAATAATTAACAATTATAACAATATTAACTAACAATAATAATAATAAATAAAAATAATAAATAATTAACAATAATAAACAATAATAATAATTAACAATAATTAACAATAATAATAAATAACAATAATTAATATTTAGAAGAAAGAAAAAGAGATGTAAACGTACAAACAACATTAACATTATCAGCTATATTAGAAAATGTAACCTTAGAAAATGTAAACTTCGAAATCAATTAAAGCAAACTGAAAGAAAAGTAAAAAAATATGAATTGATGTTGAAGAAGAAAGAAACTCCGGAAATAAATATAAATTTATTCGATATAGCGGTAGATAAATTTTTCCCACCGGCAACAACAAATTTTATAAAAGAACAAGCACGTTTATTTTAAGTAAATAAAAGAGGCAGAAAGTACAGTCCTACTTTCAAACAACAATGTTTATCTTTATATTTCTCGAGCCCTAAAGCTTACAAAGATTTATCGGTTTTAAATTTAGTTTGTTTGCTTAATCCTGTAACACTTAAACGATTTATACGTACTCTACATCTAACTCCAAGTCTTCAAAAAATAGCATTTGATATATTAAAAATTAAAATGGAAACATTAAAAGAAATTGAGTGATATTGTATTATATCTTTTGACGAAATGTCTTTAAAAGCACATTTGTTTTATAATTCAACAAGGGATAAAGTAATAGGTTTTGAAGATCTGGGGTTAGATGATAGATCTGAACAATGTTTACCTGCATGCAGTGTGGCTGTAATGTTAGTCAGAGGTATATGCAAATCTTGGAAACAACCATTGGCATATTTTTTTTCAAATTCAACTATTAGTAGTTCTAATTTATTAAATATTTTGCATGAAGCTATAATACAGGGTTTGTCCGGAAAGTAATGCGTCGCATTTTTTTAAAAAAGAATTTATTGATCGCATAGGTAAAACAACTTAAAATTGTTCGAAGTATGACCCTTCTGCGTCAATACATTTTTGCCAACGCGATTTCCATGCGTCATAAGATTTCTGGAACTCCTTGACTGGGATGCTGTTCAGGGAGGCCGTCGAAGTAGCTTGTACGTTGTCAACCGACTCGAGCTGTTGTCCTTTGAGCTCCCTTTTCAGCCGAGGAAATAAAAAAAAGTCCGCCGGGGCCAAGTCGAGACTGTAGGGCGGCTGCTTGAGTTCTTCACAAACTTCCACTCGGTGTTGCTTTTGCGCATCGGTCAACACTCTGGGCACAAGTTTTGCGCAAATCTTCCGCATGGCCAAGTCTTCCGATACAATCTCGTGAACAATCGTTTTCGGCAAGTTCAATAATTCCGACATTAAGCGAACATTCATTCGACGGTCTGAATTCAATAATTGGCGCACACGAGTCACATTGTCGTCCGTTCGCGATGTTGACGGGCGTCCTGCGCGGGCCTCGTCGGCGACCTCCTTCCGACCTTCTCTAAACATCTTGTGCCATCTGTTTGACTGCGATTTGGAAAGGCAATCGTCCCCGAAAACTTTCTTGAGCATTTCAAAAGTTTCCAGCGGCGTCTTGTCCAGCTTCACGCAAAACTTTATCGCATAGCGTTGCTCTATCGTTCTCTCCATCACAAGTTCGACGCGACCACTAAGCAGAGGTTTACAGAATAAGCCGTCCTAACCCTCCAAGCGCATGGAAACAATTGAGCGACCTACCGTTGGAAAGCTAAGGGTACCCCCCTTCCTCCCCAACCGGTCCCATCGCTCTGCGATGTATAGTCGCGTCACAAAAAAATGCGACGCATTACTTTCCGGACAAACCCTGTACATTTAAGAAATATTGGTTTGAATATTTTAAGTATTACAATAGATATGAGTTCCAATTTTGTAAAGCTGTCTGAATTATTACAATACATATCAGCGTTGAAAAGCAGCATTTTGAAATTAATAATAAAAAAGTATTTTATATGTTTGATGTACTACATTTGGAAAAAGCAACGAGAAACAATGTTATGCGACATTATTATGTAGATGGTGAAAAAGTTACATCGTGGCAATATATTATAGATTTATACAATTTTGATAAAAAAAAAATCAATATCGTCTTGCACCTAAGCTAACAGATATACACATAAACCCTAATAATTTTCAAAAAATGAAGGTTAAATATGCTACTCAAGTTTTAAGTGGTACTGTTTCCGCTGCTATAAATACATGTGTACGTAAGTTTAAACGTATTACCTTTCAAAGCTACATTTACAGCAGAGTTTATAGATCGTTTTAATAAACTATTCGATATCTTTAATTCTTCTACGCTTTACAATAGTAATCCTAATAAAACTGCATTTACAAATTCAAGTGAACAAAAGCTTTTTTTAAATGATACATTGTCTTTTCTGCAACGTTTAAAAGTCGTAACTAAAATTGGAAAAGATATCACACGTTCAATAACATCAGTTAAATGTTGGATTATTACTATAAAATCGTTGCTTTAAATATGGGAAGAATTAGAACAATCTCAGAGTCCAATAAAATTTTTATTTACACGACGATTGAATCAAGATGCACTAGAAAATTTCTTTGGTGTTGTATACTCAAAATGGTAATGCTTATAATCCTACTCCAATACAATTTTATTATTCATTTAAAAAATTATTTGGTGTAAATTACTGTCAAGTTAATATAGGAAACTGTGAAATAGACAACGATGAAACATTAGTTAAATGTACCAATTTTTGTGAAACAGATATGTTTGAAATTCAGACAGCTACTGGTTACAATGCTTCTGTTAATACGGAAATAGATAATTATGATTATCGCAACATGCCATTAACAGAAGAAAATTCATTTATGTATATTTGTGGATATTTATTAAAACGTTGCTTTATAAAGCATTTATGTGAAGCATGTAAATTACTATTAGAAGAAAATAATGATTTAACTACTTCAAAGTTATATACCTATTTCAGAGCATATGATAATACGGAAAATACATTTGAAAGTTTACACATTCCAAGTCCTTTATTTTTGCAATAAATTAAAGAATTGCATACAAAATTTTTTGAAATTTTTTTTATTATTAAGCAATCTAATGTAGTACACAATTTTATAACCATTCTTTCAAACATAGAATTTTCCCATCCATGTTCTAATTTTCCAAAAAGTTACTTAATTAAATTTTATATTAGAGTCCGTATATTTTATACTTTAAAATTTATCAACTGAGACTTTAAAGAACAAAGAAAACATAATAAAAAAATAACAATTTTACAGAACAAATAAAATATAACAATAACAAAAAAAATTTATAAGTTGTTAAACTAATAGTACTATTAAGAACAAGTTAATAGATATAAAACTAGATATATATTGTGTGCAATTTTTTAAAAATTTGTTTATAAAAATAATTTTGCAATGTAATTTAATTATAGTTAATTTAATTTATAATTACATTACTTATAATTATATCAATTATATGTTAATATTTAAATAAATAAATAAAAATATAAAATATGTTAATAAACCGACCACAACTGGCAATGTTATTATTTAGTTATTTATTCAAAATTCAGACACAACGTTTCGACCTTAGTTCAGGTCCTTATCAAGTCTACAATGAAAAAGTAATAATTATAAATGTTGATAAATTATTAATAAGAAGCACATTTTTAAAAAATGATAAATAGCGTAAACCAATATAATAAATTATAAATTAATTAAATAAAAACATATCTGCTAAGAAATAAATTGACAAACTTCTACATAATAAAATTCATACTAAAAATCGTCCTACGTTTGTTGGACATTAACGTTACATAATCTAATTTCTTTGGTATCGTATAGATAACGTTTAAGCCTACTTTTACAATAGATCGCTTGATAGTATTACTTAAATTCTTAATATACGGCATTGGGATACAATTTGAAATATCAAATTCTTTATTTTTGTATTTATCCTCCACAACGTAGGATTGTTTAAGAAAACAAATTCTCTTGTGTAAAAAACGTTCTATAACCGCGTTGTATAGTTTAAATATCTGCCAGAAGATGTGGGTTTCTGGTACCAATTTGTTAAAAGTTTCCCGTTGTTTCTAATAACCGTTGTGTTTAGAAAATTGATCATATTATTTGTTTCAATCTCATAAGTAAATTGTAAACGTTGATGATAATTATTAAATGTAGTCAGAATATTATCAATCTCAGAACGTGGAATTATTGCAAAAATGTCGTCAACATACCTATAATAAACTGAAATCTTACATTGTAAAGCGCTTAAACATTCTGTTTCGAGATCGTCCATAACTAAATCAGCCAAAATAGGTGAAAGGGGGGAGCCCATTGGGGTACCATGAATCTGTTCGTAAAATTGATCATTAAAACAAAAACTTGTAAACTCTAATAGAACTTTAACTCCATAATTGTGATAAGCTAAAACTGGTGTTACCAGAAATGTCCGTCCAACGTTTTTCAATTGATTTTAAAACTAAGTCTGTAGGAATATTTGTGAACAAAGAAGTAACATTAAGTGAAATCAACATTTCACTATCGTCAATATTAAAGTTCTTAATTTTATTCACAAAATTCCAACCATCTTTAATGTGGGAAGCAGGTTTCAAGACTGACTTTTCTAAAATATCGTGCAAAAAACGTGCTATATTGTAAGCTGGACTCCCAATTGACGAGACAATAATTCGTAAAGAAACATTAATTTTATGTATTTTCGGTAAACCGTATGCACGTGGAAGATTACTGTTAGTGATGTTAAGTCTTTACTATGTTACGTCGTCAATCAATTCATTATTACGCCATGATTTAATTAAAGAATTCATTCTATTCTAATTTGAGACTTTCGCGCTCTGTATATTAATGAACTGATGACAGAATTCTTCTGAGCCGGGTGATGATAAGAGGTGGCATGGAGGTACTGCCATTTTAGTCAATCAGCCTTGACAGAACATTGGATGGAGACGGGACACTCGGTACAATACGGCAAAGCAACCAGACAGAGCCCCCTCGCAAAGCTATTTCGCCAGGAAACATCGTGAAGCTCTAGAAATTCTGAAACATCCCGACAACCTCAACCGCGACAAAGGTTATCACACAAACCCTATTTGGCATACTGCCCTTAATATACACTCACACCACTAAGCGGCGTCATTACGGAATACTTTTCCGTAGATGAAAAACCTCCCATAATATATATAAGGACCACAACCCAAGAAAGATCAATATCGGAGCTCTCAGCCCTGAAGATGCAAACTGCAACATTTGCGAAACGTCAGCATTATGCTGTTAAATCACGCAGCATCCATCCGGAAACCATTTGATAATTCATTCTATTAGATAGTTTTTTAATTGGATCTTTTTTCAGTTTATTATAAGTCGATTGATCGTTAAGAGAAACATTCATTTTTTCAATATAATCTTTCCTATCAAAAATTACCGTCGTTTGTCCTTTATCCGCTTTTGTAATTAAAATGTCATCATTATCGCGTATAAACTTATTACATTCCTTCGAGATATTAATAATGTGTCTATCTATGAAGCTAGTGTGTTCCTTTCTACTGAGAAATTCATGTACAGTCGGACCTCCCATCTTGCGATATTTCCGGTCTGGAAAACCTCTAATCCTACGACGAAAAGAGAGGCGATTCGTTATCCCCACTCTAGAGTCCATTTGGAAAAATTCGGGTTGCCAAACATTTCCGAATCGTACAAAGTACATAGTAAGAGGCGATGAGTATGTCATGTGCGTATTGACATGTGTAGTTATACAACCGATTATATGTACAATAGGTTATTGATACATACATTGTATGATCATATGTAATTTACATATAAATACATATGTAAATACGTATATACATAGGAAAGAAAAATTGAATCGTGCAAAGTGCGCAAAATGAGCATGATGTCATGTACGTATGTATACTTGTGGTCATATTTATATATTTATTTATAAATATATATAAACTGCATTATTTATTTCAGGTAAGCAGAACAAATATAAAAATACATCTTTGGCGGATAAAGTCAAAATTATTGAAAGACTTGAGAAAGGAGAGAAGACTTTGAGCATTGCTGAAAATTTCGGCATTTGCCGAACAACAGTTCGGCGTATATTTGGACAAAAAGAAAACATAAGAGCTCGTGTAAACGTCCTAAAGTATCAACAGGGAAATTGCAATAAACGTCGGTTTTCAGGAATCGAAGAATCGACGTTTGAAAAAATATTGTACCAATGGTTTTGTTAACAGCGATCTCTTGGTGTACCGGTATCAGGATTAATTCTCCAGGAAAAAGCTTTAAAGATAAATTCTAAGATAAATTGTAATAGGAACTTTTAAGCCAGCAACGGGTGGTTGCATAAATTTAAAAAGCGACATGGAATACACGAAAACAAAGTTCAAGGTGAAAAATTATCAAGCGATAAAGTCGCCAGTGAAAGCTGAAGCCGTGGGCAATGACTTTGAACGCGGCTATTCCCGTACCGTGCCGTCGCAAGATGGCGGCGTGCGATCAGCCACCTCGCGCACAGAAAACGCGCACAAAGCCACTTTGCCTGCACTTGTAATACAAAATATCGTGTGTATCAAATGCGGATTGACAATTGTTCACTCGTGTGGGGTGGTCGCACTCGCCTTCGGCTTGTGCGTCCATCCCCTGCACTCGTGACCAATTATCAACTTTCCGCACTTGATACACAATATACTATTAAACATTGGTTTGAAAATATTTTTATTCCTGCGGTTGATGCTAAAAATAATGGAAAAAAAGAAAAAATTCTTCTTTTAGATAATGCAACTTCACATCCTCCCAGTGAAGAATTGAAAATAATTGCTCCCCATTGCCAGGTAATTTTTTTGCCACTAAATGTGACTGCTTTGATTCAACCTATGAAGCAAGGTGTTATAGAATTGTTGAAAAAAAAATACCGCAAATTATTTTGTAGAGAGTTAATTATTATTCAACCAATTGCACATGGAGTTGAGTATTTTGTTAAAAAGTGGGACTTATTAAAATGTATTTCAATTCTTTGTACGGCCTGGGAGAATTTGACAGTTCAGAGTCTAAAAAATTGTTGGAATAATGTTTTAAAGGGTGAACCACTTTCTTGCAAGGACTCTTCTGATACACTACCCTTTATTAACAATGTATTATCCGATTACTGCACAGAAAAAGAAACTCTCGAGTGGTTGAATATCGACCAATTTGAATTTGGACATCCAATTTTATCCACTGAAGATATTATAAGCTTTGCTTGCACATTGGGCAATTTCGGTTCCGCGTGTATCTCGCAGCGTATGCGTTTTTACGCGGTCAGTGCCCGTCGTCAAGCGAATGTAATATGAGTAGTTATTTCTTAATAGTTATATCTTTTAGAGATATAACATCCCTCCCCCGTTAAAGAAGAAAAACGAAGGTACGTAGTTTTTTGCTTAAAACTAAAGTTTACAAATGTTTTATACCCGTTTACAATATAATTACAATTGTTTCTTATTTTCTAAAAATGTGTGCTATTGCTTCTTTACTCTCGGTCTTCTTTTAGTGTCTTTTTTGTTTTTTATTTTCCAAACTACAATGGCAATAATAGATATTACGATTAAAGTTATTATTATTATTATTATTATTATTATTCCGCTAGATACCATTGGATATATAAACTGTTTTTCGCGTGTCGTGATCTAGCCGTCTCGGGGCATGTATTTTTCTTAGTTGTCTATAAATTGTTTTATTTTATTTACATGTACTCGTATCATCCGCCTTCCTTTTTTATGATGTAATTGACGTCAGAATTTTTTTCGGTTATTATGTATGGTCTTGTCCAAAGAGCGTCGAGTTTCTTGGATCGTCCGCGTCGTAGCGTATCGTCATATATAAGCACTTTATCACCTATTTTAAATTTTATTTCTTTTGCGTTTTTATCATAATAATTTTTTTATTTGATTTTTTCTTCGTTTACGCGATCCTTTGCAATTTGTTGTGTGGCCCTTAATCTTTCCCTAAGCTCTTGGGCGTAGCCATCGTAACTGTAAGTAGCCCTCGGTGGTTTTGTTAATGCCGTCGGTAGGTTGGCTTGATGTCCGTAAATTAACTCAAAAGGCGTGTATCCCGTTGCACTGTGTGGGGTTGTATTACAAGTGAACATTGCATAAGGCGTCCATTCATCCCAGTCGGTCTGGTCAGCGTCAATATAATGCCGAAGATATTCTGCTAACGTCCTATGTAATCGTTCAAGTGCCCCATTTGTTTCCGGATGGTACGCGGTTGTTTGCAATTTTTTGATTTTTAATAGTTTGCATGTGTTTTTGAATATTTTACTTAAAAAATTTGTCTTGATCTGTTCAAATTTTTTCCGGTATTCCGTGTTCTAGGATTATTTTTGTTACAAACTCCTTCGCGATTGTGCCGGCTTCCTGGTTAGG
Source organism: Nylanderia fulva (assembly GCF_048542155.1). Classification (NCBI taxonomy): domain Eukaryota; kingdom Metazoa; phylum Arthropoda; class Insecta; order Hymenoptera; family Formicidae; genus Nylanderia; species Nylanderia fulva. The sequence continues at coordinate 64,927 of NW_028190274.1, read as the reverse complement.
TATTGGTATCACCTTACTGAATTTTATTAGGATGTCTTGAAATGTCAATAAATATTTATTTCCATTCGTAGTTACTGTTAACGGCCCTACGATGTCTAATGCGCATTTTTCGAATGGCTCGCTAGGCGTATCTGTAATTATTAATGGCGCCTTATTTTTCCGCGACAATTTATTTTTTTGACATGATTCACACTTAACGATGTGCTTTCCGACGTCTTTCGTTAAACCCGGCCAATCATGATTTAAACGGATCCTCTTAATTGTTCTCTCTATTTCCTGATGTCCTCCAATGGGCGCATCATGATATTCATAAAGTATCTGTTGTTTTTCCTCTTCGGTGTACACTTTTTCATTATCAGAGTTGTTTACCTCTTCTTTTTCTATCTTGCATATTTCTTCCATCCTTTCGTTTGAGTCAGCGTTTCGGATTACGTTCCGACTCAGTGCATCAGCGTTTGCGTTCGCTCGTCCGGCCTTATGTATGATTTCGTAATCATATTCTTCCAATTTTAACCTCCAACGAATTAACCTTGAGCCGGGGTTATTTACGTTAAATAGCCATACTAATGGTTTATGATCTGTGATGATTTTAAACTTTGTCCCGTATACGTAGGGCCTAAAATGTTTTACGGCCCATACAATCGCTAATAATTCTTTTTCAGTTGTGTTGTAATTTTGCTCCGCGCGCGATAGCACTCTGCTTGCGTAAGCAACAGGGCGGTCATTGCCTATGGGCCCCACGAGAACACGGCTCCGATTGCGTAAGCGGACGCGTCTGTAGTTACATTAAATTTTTTACTGAAATCCGGATATTGCAATATTGGTGCCGTTATTAGCTTTTCTTTCAAAATATCAAACGCAATTTGTTGCTCGCTGTTCCATCCGAAGATTTCGCCCTTTTTTGTTAATTTAGTCAGGGGTTTCGCGATCTTCAAGAAATTCTGAATGAACTTTTTGAAGTAACCGGCGAATCCTATAAATGCCTGTACATGTTTGACTTTTCACGGCGTCGGAAAATTTTTTACCGTCTCTAATTTTGATGGATCAGGTAATATACCGTTTTCCGAGATTATGTGCCTTTTTTTTTTTTGTGACGCTGGGGAAACCGTCATGGTACCATACACCCCCGGGTAGGGGTAAGGGTTATGTGGGACTCCTTGTTCCCCTTGGTCGAGCCACGAATGGTTCGACCAGGGGGCCCAAGACCTACCTCACTAAAACCCCAGCGGGTGTCCATCTCAGGCGTTGGATAGGGGACGGTGAGGATGCTGGAATCCCATGCCGTCCCGCCGCCCCCCCCTCCCCGCCAAGCCATCTCCGGGGAGCTGCCTTAGTCTTGCGGCCAAGACCCCTCCCCGACCGCGCAGTCAATGACTGCGCGGTTCCGTCCCGGTTGCGGCGCAGGGCGACACCGACCCCACACCGCGCCCTCCCAAAGAGTTTGGGGGGCGGGGCCATGGCTCGAGAACTCCCGCTCGAGCCATCGCCCCCCGCCACCCCGGTGGTCGCGACCCCCGGACCCCCTAGAGGGTAACCCGGTTCGGCGTTTCACCAGGGGAGCCCTCATCAGAGGGCTCCTCTCTGAAGGAGAGGAACCCCCTTCCGTGGACGGCGTTGCCCTCCCGCCGGTGCCTCCTGGCTCCCGGCGAGAGGGCCCCGCGCGTCACGTCCTCACAGAGGGGGACCCAGGCGCCCCGGCCTGACAGACAGCGCCTGCCCGCCGGGGACGCGTGGCCCCACCTCGGCCCCCCTAGCCGCGTCCCCCCCCCCGCTCCTTTGAGAGCCAGGGATCGGCCGCGGCCGGAGGGGTTTGCCCTAACCGGGCACATAGGGCGCCCCTCCATAGTGAGGTGACGCGCCCACGCGCCCGGCCCGCGTAAGGCTCCCGGGGGGAGGGCCCTTGGTACTTAGTTGTCCCCGCCCCCCCCCTCTGGAACCCTCATCCCGCGTCAATTATTGACGCGGGTATGTTTGGGATGGACCCCCCCCCCCCGATCCACGCCGCCACGAACGGGCAAGCCCGTCGGCGGCGCGGAAAGAGAGGGCCCGGCCCCTCCTCCCATGGGTGCGTTCCTCCTTCGGAGATCGTACCCCCCCCCCGGTCCCCACCACCCCCGGCGGGCGGACCCGCCGACGGTGGGGGAGGGGGAGGGGGCACACCCCTCCCGTCTGTTTGGTTTCTCCTTCTTCTTCCTCCCCTTCTTCCACGCCCACCAGGGGCGCCCCCTCTCCGATCCCCGGCGCCACAAACGGGCGGACCCGCCGACGCCGGGGAAAGAGGGGGGACGTCCCCGCCCTCCTCCTCTCTCTCCTCCCCCATTCTCTCTCTCTCCCTCTCCGCCTCCTCCTTCTGCAGCATGACTTCGCCGCAGAAGGAGGAGAACGCCTTCCATGCGTCCTCATTGTCTGTCATTGCCCTCACTACCGAGGGCAATGACAGATCCCTCCCCACCGCGGCCACAAGCTTCTCTCTCTCTCTCCAGCCCAGGCAACACACTCAGCGAGTGTATGCTGGGCGGTGTCGCGCTCGTGGCCGCAGTGATGGCACCGCGTCGTGCGCTCTTTACCAATCCTGTGCAGGTACTCACCGAAACACCCATGTCCGGTGAGCACCTGCGTCATGTGGTAGGACACCCCACCTTTGGCCCTGTCTAGCCAGTTTTCTAGACAGGGCCGTATGGCCCCGACGGTGCGCTATCCTGGCAGTGTTGGGTCCGCCAGGAATTCCTTCCAACTTTGGCACAGCGCCCGTCGGGAGTGGACCCTCACAGTACGCCGGAGACTTTCCGTCATAGTGATGCCCGCCCGCTGGTATTCACGCGTGCGCGTGTACACCTCAGCATACATGCGGGCGAGCATCTCAACGAGGGGCACTCCGGAGAGCACCCCCGTCGCCGCCCAGCTGGAGATTATGTGCCCTAAGTAAATAACTTTCTTTCGTAAAAATTCGCACTTATATGGCTGCAGTTTCAGGTTGTGTGTCCGTAGTCTCTGCAATACTTCCGTAAGCCTCTTATTATGGTCTTCTAAACTTGATCCATATATGACAATGTCGTCGAGATATACAAGACTTTTGAGCCCTTGAATTCCAGTCAATACTGAATTCATTAGCCGCTGGAAGGTCGCAGGTGCGTTCTTCAGTCCAAATGGCATTTTGTTGAATTCGTAGTGTCCAAAAGAAGTTGAGAAAGCCGTTTTATTTTTGTCGTATTCAGCCATCAGTATCTGGTGGTAACCTGATGCTAAATCGAGCGTTGTAAAATATTTAGCGTTTCCCAGCTGGTCCAAAATGTCCGTGATATTTGGTAGCGGAAACGAGTCGCCTATTGTAAGGTCATTTACCTTTCGGAAATCTACAACTACCCTGAATCTTGGGTTTCCGGATGTGTCAGCTTTTTTTGGCACTACTAACAGCAGGGCGTTCCATTGGCTAACGCTTGACCTGATAATGCCGGCATCTAGCATCTTTTTAACTTGTTTGTTTACTTCCGCCTTATGCTTCTCCGGCAGGCGGTACGGTCGTACGTTGACCGGTGCTGAATCGGCACGCGTAGTTATCTCATGTTCCACGGTCGCAGTGCAGCTTAATGGGTCTCCATTCAGAAGAAATAAATCGCAGTATTCTTCGCATATCCTATGTATAGCCTGTCGTTCTTCTAGGTTGAGGTGGTCCGTTCGTAACGATTGTCATATTTCCTGGTTCCTTTTGCTCGAATATTTCGGGATTTCTGTTTGTATGACGTTTATTTCGCGCGTTGTTTCCCCATCTATTTCATCTATGGTTATTAATAATGTTTGTAATTCGACAATTTCGTCAGTTGTATTTATGACGCTAATTGGGCACACGTAGTTCTCCGGTTGCACGAGGCATCGTCCTATATAGACACCGGATGCAGTTTGTTCGGCTCTTACGATTCCTGCGCTATTTTTAGTTGTGGCGGCTCGGATAATCATTTCGCTGCGCGGCTGTAATCGGATTTTCTCATACGGGCGCAATTTTATTATATCGTTTCCTATTTGCAGCTCCTGTTTTCTATAATCGCAAGAAATTTTTTGTTTCTGCAGGAAATCTATTCCTATAATCCCATCATACTCCATCGGGAAATCGTCTTTCACGACGTAGATCGCGTATTTGATTTTTCGGTCGTCCAGATCGATGGTCGCGAAAAATTTTCCTATTGTTCGCGCCTTGTGCCCGATTATGCCGATCAAAGTAATTTTGTCTTTATGGATTTCGGTTTCGTCTTTTAAGTGTTTGACCTTTATTAGAGAGACCGTAGCACCGGTATCGTAAAGTATATTAATCTTGCCGGTTTTTACTTCTCGTATCGGTAGGGTTATCAAATTCAAGCTTGCCTTCTCGCGAAACGTCAAGCGCACGTGCGTCACCTGATATTCCCGCGCGCGTGTCGTCTTATTCTTTTCCTCGTGTCGCTCGTCCTCGTCGCTGCTTTACTCGGAATCCGTATCACTTTTTCTTGTTTTCGGCTTCTTACGACTTTTAGTTACATTAACGTTACGCGATTTTTTATCAACGTTTGTTTTATCGTGACTTGATGTTGTTTTTAGCCGTCTATTTAAAGTCCAGCACTCGTCGCGGTTATGCCCACGCTTCTTGCAATAGTTGCAAAATTTTTCGACGGTATTCGCACAAGAGGGTCCTTCCGGTTTCGAGAGCAAGTATTTGCTGCTGCGACATTCTCGTTCGTAGTGTCCCGATTTTCCGCATTTCTAGCACTGCACAGCGTTTTTTGATGGTCGCGACGGCGCTTGATCATATCGATTTCGACTTGAATAGTAACTTGATCGCGATGCGGTTGTGCCCTTTACCTTTTTTTCAGTGGTTGCGGCAGTTATAACTTCCTATAGCGTTCGGTAATTTCGAGAACGAATGAGCAATTGTATTTCGTCGCGTAGTCCTATTTGGAAATTTTGCATGGCTTGTTTTTGTATAGTACTTAAAATAATCCGCTTTTCGATGGTGGAGTGATCTTCTCCCTCTGTCATGGATTCGTATAATTCCATAGCTAAAGTGTCGACGCGCGTTCTGAAGGCTTGCGCGCCTTTATTTGCCTTTTGTTTTAGAGAATTAAACTTTATCTGCAAATGCGTAGTGCTCCGCTTACTTTGATACAAAAGTTCTAATTGTCGCTTGAGTTTGTCATACGTCTGTATGTCTCGCGTTTGGAAATCTAACATTGCCTTGCCTTTTAATTTTGTACACAGAATAGCTCCTATCAAACCTTTCTTGTTAGCAGGGTGTATATTTTGCATAGCATAAATGCATGCGCTTAAAAATTCTTGCAATTTATGTTGTGTCGTCCCGTTAAATTCCGGAATTATTTGTCGTGCTTCTTTTAATGAGATAAAATACTCATGAAAGTCTTCGGTGTCTAACATCATTCTCCGTCCGTCCGTACAGTAGGTCATATCTTTCGTTGTCATACTCTGGGTGTCGCGTTTCTCTCTCGAGTGTGCGTGAGTGTGTATCCCGGCGGATCTGACACCGTTTGTCGGCGTATGCGTTAGAATCACGAATCTGTTCGCGCAGTACATTTATTTTGGTGAGCATTTCCCTACGTAATTCTCGCATGCCTCGCATTATTTCGCGTAGCATAGGGTTTTCTATTCCTATCTCCCTATAATTAGGTGTTTCGCGCACCTCGGCTTCTGCAACGCGTCCATCTGCGTATCGTCTAATATTGCGAGGATTATCGGTTCCTATATCGCGATTAGTGGGTGGTGTATGTACATCGACTTCCACGAGTCAATTATTGTCGCGAGCTATGGTATCGTGAAGACGGTCAATCTCGCGGTCGATGGCACCCTCGGACACATTCATGACACCGTTCGGCGGTGTTCACATGTTTTGATATTCGCTCGGATCAAAAATACTGCTGTCGTAGGACGTAAGCGAGAATTCTCCGCGTTGCGACACGTTACTAAGAGTTCGACTTACGCGTACTTTAATTTCTTTTCTTACTTCTATATCGACGTCGATTTCTCCTTTTTCAAATAGGCTTTCGTCGAAAGTATCAAACGGAAATTTGCGTTCGGCTTTCCCGTGAGTAGATAATTCTGAGTCGCTCTCACCCGAATAATGTGCTTCTAATTTTATTCGCACTTTTTCGAGATTTTCTAAAGTTAACGGTAGTGCTCTGATTGATCGTTTGGCTGAGTGGCCTACTTATGTAACCACGATTTATTTGCTAACGCTTGTCGGGGTGTTTTGCTTTCCTCCGACATTCACGCAAGTGTATACATATATATAAAAAGTTCTGTTCGGACTTACATTAATACGGCTAGCATAGTTATCGCTCGCTTGCTGACGCTGCAGGTCATTGCTCGGCGGTGTTGATACGGCTGGCGGTCCGGCGTTGTAAGGTGATCCTGCGGATCGCTGTATGGTGCGATGCGTTGTCCGTGTTGTCGTAGGTCGCGTCCTTAGGTGGTGACCTACTTCACATCTGCTGATGCGTTGTCCGTGTGTGTGTGTGTTTTGCACGTACGGTACGCTGCTGCTCCTACGTCTGCTGTTTTATCTAGCTGACGTGCCTGTTTATATGTTACAGGTTTTATTTGATGCCTTCTGTGTTGTCCGCTTCCCGTCGATTATTATGTTCGACGTGCCTGATTATTAATACTGCTATATTTTTCAGGTCTTCTTCCGAGTAGTTCCTGACGGTCCTTCGGCGCAATTCCACCGCTGCCACCAATTTTCTTGTGTGCCTCGGGTAAGGTACAAGGGGTCGCGCCAAATTAGGATGAGGATCCGAGGCGTCAGGGCTTGAATCGGAATAATTGAATGAATGCACTTCACGTTTTTACTATTAAAGAACTTTTATTTAAATTAACCACTTGACGTTTTCTTTATTTCCACAATGTTACACTTGTACGTTACGTATATCGGTTTAGCGGCACTAGTTAACTATGACTTCGTGAATCGCGCGCGCGACTGCGATAAGATGTTATAGATCGCACGCGGTTAGCAAGGTTACTCTTAATTAACGACTCGAGAGCGACTGCCGGGCGCGTCTCCTGCTCCGTTTTTATAGTCTCGCTTTTTAGAAGTTTCTTGATCGGAAGGGGTGCCTGGCAACGGGCCCCCTCGGTCAAGGACCTAGGTGCAAGCGAAGTAAATTCAAAGTCCTTCTGCTTTGCTTGCACATTGGGCAATTTCGGTTCCGCGTGTATCTCGCAGCGTATGCGTTTTTACGCGGTCAGTGCCCGTCGTCAAGCGGATGTAATATGAGTAGTTATTTCTTAATAGTTATTATCTTTTAGGGATATAACAATACATACGCATATAATAAGTACATTACGGATCTCGACGTCAAAGGAAGTTTAGTTTGATTTATTTTCTGTGATATCATATAGCTTTCAGTATTAAATTGTTTTAATTTTATGCGTTCTTAATTTTATTTTTATATGTATCATATTTAGTTTTTATGTCAGGCGGAAACAAATTCGCTAAAATTGATTTTCTTATTTCGAAAAGCGAGTTTTAGAAATATCTCAGAATCTGCTAATATATTATATAAGTATATTTGCGTGCAATACATATGTACAAATATATAAAAATATTTAAATAAAAATTTGTATAAAAATTTATAAAAGTTTATATATTTAATTTCATTGTTTCTATATACATTTATGTATTGAAATTATATACATTTATATATATACATTTATTGACATTTAAAACTAAAATTAATTTAATTGATAACTGTTTAGGATTGAGAAAAATTCGCCGTGCTCGATCAAACAAAAATTCACGGATCAGTCGAGAATTTAGATAAAGGCAATTGCCGCGGGCCTAACACGGCAGCACCTCGCGGCACGCACCGCGGGAAGCGCCGCGGAAGCAAATTTTCGGCCAATTAGCGCGTTCCGCGTGTACCCCTCGCGATCACGCGGTCGATAGCGTGATTGATGAGGGCAGCATTCCGTCGGAAACAGTCGTCGTGGAGAGAGAGCCGGCTTTGGTCGCAAGTCAGACTAAATGATTCGCGTTACGGTGTAATAAATGCGTGAATGTACTATCGCGACAAATACGAACAGAATTGCGCGGTATTTTGTGACATATCGAGAGTGAAAAGTTAACGGGTAATCGGATCTCGTTCGCGACGCAACATACACGTTCTCGCGACGAATTCGCCATTGTCTCGTGCACGCTACGTGCACGTGATCGAACATTACGAGTATTCGGATCCTGCTGGAGGATTTATTGCGATACTCGCGTACAGGTGAATGCATGTCGTGCATTCTCTCTCTCTCTTTCTCTCTCTCTCTCTCTCTCTCTCTCTCTCTCTCTCTCTCTCTCTCTCTCTCTCTCTCTCTCTCCCGCGCTCTCTCTCACAATTGTCGTAGCCCGCCGTCGCGACGAATTCGCCGTTGTATTGTGCACGCTGCGTACACGTGATCGACTCCTGCGAATATTCGAATCCTTCTGAAGGATTCTGTGTGATGGTCACTTGCAGATGAATGCATGTCGTGCATTCTCTCTCTCTCTCCCTTTCTCCCTCTCTCAGGAATGTCGTCACAGTGTTTTCGATTTCCAAAATCTTTCACGCGGTGTGCACGTGCAAGCGGCTAGCGACTCAAAGATTTGGCCAGGATCGCTTGCATTATTGTCGTCGAGCGATTGTAATCCTGCGTTAATCTTTTAAATACAAAAAGAATACCATTTTTAGTCTTGTTGATCATGCAATTTTATTATCAGACGACTGTTTTCATCAAAAGAACATCTCTAAAGTAAAATCAATATTGACGAATAATTGTTTTCCGTCGGATATTATTATTAAGTTTGTGAATAATAGGTTAAAATTGCTTAAGACACGAAATAATGACGATCGCAATGTGGATAACGATAATTCAGTTAGTAAAAAATTTGTAACCGTATTATACAATTACCGTATGTCAAAGAACTTAGTGAGGATGTTTCAAGATTATTACGATTTACTGGCATGCAAAGCGTTTACTGCACATACCGAAAAAATTAAATACATTAATTAGACGCGTCAAAGATCCTTTACCTTTAGAAGAAAAAACAGGAGTAGTATATAAAATTAATTGCGCAAATTGTTCCTCATCATATATTGGTCAAACTAAACGACAATTAGGCACACGTATACCATAAAAGAACATTTTAATAATTTTAAAGTATAAACACAATAGTAATTACTCAGTCATAAGTAATCATAAATTGGATAATGGTCATGATTTCGATTGGTCTACTCCAGAAATTTTACATCATGAGAAATACGTAAGTAAACGAGAAATCGCGGAGATGTTTTTTATCAAAAAATTTGACAACACAATTAATTTACAAAAAGACACGGATAATCTAAATAATGTTTACGAAAAACTAATAAGTTTAGTTTGATCAAAATAGTGAGTATATAAGAAGCTCGAAATTGACACGATAACATAGTTATTTCGTTTTATCATGTTATTATATGATGTCATATTCTAAGATCGAATTTTTGTTTTTTAAAAAAGTTGTGATTTACTTTGATTTAAGAACATAGGTATGGTTGCGTATTAACGTGTGAATGTTTCTATATATTTTATTATTTTTATATTTATTTTTCTAATAATTAATATTATATTATAGCACTTGATAAGAGCTGAAACCCACGGCCGAAACGTTGTAAAAATTCAATAAATTTACTTATTTGCCAGAATTGGTTGATTGAATTATTACCATTTTTTACTTTAAGTTACAATTTAGATTTTTAATTTCAAAGTTTAATAATTTCCTAGACTTACTCTCCTAAACATTCCATTGGCTCTTCTCCTTTTTTCCACACACATCACTTGCATCGATGATCTCGAGATACAGTTTATGAAGGAACCCCCACCAAAAGGTGCAAAACACAAGGACTTTTTCCGATTTCGGTGGGTATATAAGCTCTGCGGTCCTAGCATCTGAGCGGCATAATTATACACGGCATATTACGGCACACTAGATACTGCATCTCATTGTGTCACTCTAAATTTCTGTACAAAACTTTGTCACGCGTTCGCCGTCGACGACGTTGACTTTCTTCATTAATTCTTGATCGCGCATAGTTTGTAAAGTAAAGAGAGTTACAATAAAGAACTTTAAAGCATCAGAATCTGTGTACTTTTGATTTTGCTACGCGCATTCCGACCGAGGTCTTCTAAAGGGGTGACGGCAGGTGAACGTGGTGTAGATTGACGCTATATAAAAGTTCATCCAACGTAAGGTAAGTACCTTTTACACTAACCAAGACTTCTCTAATACATTACTTGCATGAGAATCTGAATTCCGTTCAGAAGTCGCGCTAGATCAATAATTATCATCATCCTATTATTATTCTCCTGTGCCCTCTTTCCCTATTCTTTTATAATCATCGAGCAGTGCAAAATTTTGTCTTCTGCCCTTGATGATTTTACGACTTTTTCCTCTATTTTTTCATAATCGTCAGACATTGCGTTCTGCTCTTGACGATTTTGCACTTTCTTTCTCTATTGTCAAGCACCTTTCTTTTGTCTCGTCAATGCTTTAAATAATCTTTGAGCACTGCGTTCTGCTCTTGGTTATTTTGCGCCTGCTCTATCCTTTCTTTTATAATCATCGAGCAGTACAGTTCTGCCCTTGATGATTTTGCACCTTCTTTTTTTATTCTTTCATAATTGTCGGGCACTGCGTTCTGCTCTTGATTATTTCGCGCCTGCTCTATCTATTCTTTTATAATCATCGAGCAGTACATTTCTGCCCTTGATGATTTTGCGCCTTCTTCCTCTATTCTTTTATAATCGTCAAGAAGTACATGTCCGCCCTTGATAATTCGCCTTATTTCCCACCTCCCAACTTTCTTCACATCCCTAGAATTACCCATTTACCTCCCCTTACTACATAAAACCAAATAAATACTTTGATCTAGACGCATTCTAATTAATTTAGATAAAATATCTCTACTTGGTAACTCCATTGTAGATGAGCAACCGGAAAGCTAAAAACAAACGGCAAAGTAAACAAAACCATCAAGCCGGCGTAAAGACCCGTGCAAAGCATGTAGTCTTGTGCCTGCGTTGGTTTACACGCGAACAGATTGCTAATAAACCTCGCATCAAAACAATCCAGACGGTTTCGTTCCCTCGATACATGTTGCGCAGCTTCTGGAAGACTAGCATTTTTCTTAACTCTACCAATTCACAAGCAGCGTTAACACTCGCGTCTAACAGAATTAAAACTGAGCCTACGGAAGGCCACACTCCAGACCTACCGGCAGCCGCTTTAAACCTATTAACTTACCTTGAATTAAACCGAAAATCCAAATCTAAAAAAGATACCTCACAAGGAGAGCTATCACCTATCAATTTAAATACAAGACTAAAGGACCAATTACCAGAGAGACATACGGAAATAGACCAATACACAGTCTATTTGCAAAATTAAATTAAGTAACATCTGTATACTCATATAAAATATCCAATAAAATAAAATAAACCTATCTATTCGTTAATTCAAATGAGACCTAAATTTTCGGATAAGACTGTATAAAAACTCAGGAAAATAGATCTTTATTCTATTATATATATATATATATATATATATATCGATATTATTATTGGACTATTAATTGACTTAGCTACAGGATTAATAGATACCGATTTGTTCACAGTCCTCGTAGAAAATCTTTATATTCTTAAAGTAAAATTAAGAGTAGAAATTATAAGATATCCAGAGGACAATTTTGACTTATTTTACAATTTATAAATGAACTGCACAATTGTTGATAGAGCTATAAAAGAGTTTATGCTAAAATTGTTACTCAAAGCATTAGTTGGCGTCGTTTGTGATTTTATGACGGACGATTTGACCGCCGACGAAGTAATCTCCATTTTAGAAAACTTCAAGAATTTTACACGAGATCTTGCCATGCCTACTAGTGACTTAAATTCCCCATCCTAGTGCCTTCCAAGCTCCCAGATCTCCAACATCAGTCTTAGCTCTCGGCGTCCCTGGGGTATAGCCGGTGTAAGCAGGTTGCCCCTGTCACGTCCGGGTGACCTTCTTTCCTCCTCTATTATTCTAGATCTGGGAAGAAAGGGTTAGCTCTCTATTTATTTAGGGCAATCTGCATGCACCGACTATACCCTGGGTGCGCCGAGAGCACGGACTATACTGTGGAACTAGGGACCGAGTATTGGGACGTTGGGGATGGGGAATTCTAGTTACTAGTGAAAAAGGGATTTCTACTAGCAATTCTTTCTAGACTATCTACTGAATTTATCAATTGATCGACTGTAATTTCTCCATTTAAATAGTTGTTAATTAATAAATTCAATACCAAAAATATTATATAACTCTCAAATCTGAGGTCTTGAGAATCCCTCATGTGGTCTTATTATTAAACAATTATTTGAATTACGTGAGTTATCGGTTTCCGTGGAATCTCGCGTTTATCGTGTGCGATGAATCTGGAATGTTATCTAAACAGACGAGAAGTTGGTCTAAATCGATGTTTCCCTCTAAAACGTCTGTTAGTAGGGCGATAATTATACTTGTGGCGATTACATCGTCACATACTTCCCTAAAATTATCGAGCGATAAACACGTATACGAATACGGTCACCGAGAAATAAATAAATAGAAATAAACATAACAGACGAGACAGATCGAGACAAATATCAAGACGATTAAGAAACAAAGCGAGTAAAACAGACAGAAAATTCTCGAAGCCTCTCGAAGCCTATCGAAGGGCGTTTTGAGGCGAAAGATAGGTAGAACATTTTTACATGCGAGAGATTCGGTTTTCGACACTCACCGCGTACGGACGCACATTATTAATCCGAGCGAATTAACACTTATGTATCGACTTTAAAAGACTGTGTTTTCTTGAAGAATATATTTTGTTAATTGCAATTACTGCCTCACGTTATTTAATTCCCGACTCGTACCGAAACGAATAAATAATCGCGCCGCGCAAGACAAAAGTAACGCGCGAGGTAACTAAAGTGGTGACCCCGACGTGATCGCGAACGAGCGGGAATTCGCGATTTTGTTTTGTGTTCGCGTGAGAGAGCAGTGCATTTCTTTTTTTTTTTTTTACATTTTTTACGAGTGAGACAATCTGTCCGATTGTACACGAGAGTGAGAGTGACCAGCAGTGTGTGCAAAAACGACTCGACATGCTTGTGACGCGAGACGACGGAGTGGCCGGTTCGCGCGTGGAGACAGAGGCGCGGGCGTTCGAACAGCCGCGAGTGCAAATGCAGCAGGCGGCCCCGATCGCGATGCAGGCGGCCTTGATTACGATGCAGGCGGCCAAGTTGGAGCAGCTGCCGGGATATTTTTTAACCGCCCCCGAGATAAGCCGTGTTGGCATGCGAATGCCGGAGTTTACGCCGTCGGATCCGGAGCTCTGATTTAACATCGTCGACCAGAGTTTTCAAGCCGCCGGAATCACGGTCGACGCGACGAAATTCGGATATGCATTAACATCCATCGGACCGAATTACACTGCCGAGGTGCGAGATATTATTATGAACCCGCCTGCGGAGCACGCGTATGAGACGTTGAAGACGGAATTAGTTAAGCGTCTGAGCCTGTCACAGGAGCATAAGACCCGAAGGCTCCTGGAACACGAAGAAATTGGAGATCGCAAGCCGTCGCAATTTTTGAGACACCTCCGCGGCCTCGCCGGAAACGTGGTTGGCGACCCCGTCTTGCGGACGATCTGGCTGAGCCGATTGCCAGCTTACATTCAGCCGCATCTGGTGACGCGCACGGCTGATACGCTCGAACATCTGGCAGATATCGCGGATGCGATTGTCGAGGCGACCCGGACACCAGCATTTTAAGTGCCGAGGCGGCGAAGTTCGTGCCACCGCAGACGCAATGCTCGAGCGATCCCGGGGCCTTGGAAGCTAGATTGGAGGTGCGACTGGCACAAATGCGGCTGGCCATGCAACAAGAGATGGCGGAACAGCTGACGGCCATACGTAAGTCAATTGAAGCGATCGGAGATAATCGATACCGAGAAAATGATCGACGTTGTTCGCGACCTCGTTCGCGTTCGCGTTCGCGTCCGCGAGCGCGATTCGGTAGCCGTGGTCCGCCGGCCAGCGGCGTTGTTGGTACCATTGGCAGTTCGGAGCGGAAGCACGACAGTGCAGAGCACCCTGCTCGATGCAACTGCAGGGAAACGCAGGAGCAGGTCGTTAGAGGCGGCAAGCGACCCGGGACACAGTGCGCGCCGCTTGTTTGTAACTGACGCGAATACCAAGATAAAATTTTTAATCGACACGGGTGCAGATCTCTGCGTGTTTCCTCGAAAGATGGTTCGAGGCCCACGACAGAGATTCACCTACGAACTTTCGGCCGCCAACGGCACACCAATTTTTACGTATGGAACGGAGAATATGACGCTAAATTTCGGGTTACGACGGGCGTTCACATAGAGATTTGTCATCGCAGACGTGTCAAGGCCAATAATCGGCGCCGATTTTCTTGCGCATTATGGCCTCCTCGTGGATTTGTGCAATTCTCGCCTCGTCGACCAGCTGACGACTTTGACCGCAAGTGGACGTTGTGTCCAATGCAACGTGCCCCAGGTGAAAACGATCATGGGGGAGACACCATACCACCGGTTGTTAGAAGAGTACGCGGACATCACGAGGCCAGGAGGACAAATCAAGGAAACGATTCACGCTACACGACACGTTATTGAGACGACGCCGGGACCGCCTATCGCGTGCAGACCACGGAGACTCGCTCCGGATCGACTTGCAGCCGCAAAAAAGGAGTTCCGTCGAATGGTGGAAGCCGGAATCGCGCGACCTTCCAAGAGCAGTTGGTCGGCGCTCTTACAAATGGTGCCAAAAAAAGGCAAAGAGTGGCGACCTTGCGGCGACTATAGAGCGCTGAACGCGAGGACGATCCCGGACCGATATCCTGTGCGTCATATTCAGGACTTTGCGCAGGCCCTCGGAAGAAAAGAGATCTTCACGACGATAGATCTGGTGCGAGCGTACCACCAGATTCCAGTGGCGGAGGAGCACATCCCGAAGACGGCGATCACCACACCGTTTAGCATGTACGAATTTCCGTACATGTCATTTAGACTGAGAAACGCGGCGTAGACGTTCCAACGATTCATTGACGACGTTTTACGCGGCTTAAAATTTTGCTACGCGTACGTCGATGACATCCTGGTCGCGTCGACATCGGAGGAAGAGCATCAAA
Organism: Nylanderia fulva; assembly: GCF_048542155.1. Lineage (NCBI taxonomy): Eukaryota > Metazoa > Arthropoda > Insecta > Hymenoptera > Formicidae > Nylanderia > Nylanderia fulva. Next base: position 49,707 of record NW_028190274.1, on the reverse strand, counting down.
GGCATCTGAGAGCGGTGATCGAACGTCTACGAGAATACGAGGTGACGATCAACCCCGCGAAGTGCGTGTTCGGGCAGCGGAAGGTGGAGTTCCTCGGATACGAAGTTTCCGACGGGGGAACGCGACCGCTGCCGGCGCGTGTGGAAACGATCCTCGCGTGTCGAGAGCCAGGAACGGCAAAGGAGCTGCGAAGATACCTGGGCATGCTCAATTTTTACAGACGTTTCCTACCGAGAGCCGCCGAGATGCTGGAGCGGCTTAACGATCTCCTCTACGGCAACGTCAAGGAAAGAGCGGCAATATCATGGACGCCGCGAGCGCAGAAGGCATTTTAGGATTCAAAGGAAAGCTTGGCACAGGCCGCGCTCTTGCGACACCCCAGGTTAGACGCAGAGCTCGCCCTGTTCACTGACGCGTCGGAGCAGAGCATCGGCGCGACTTTACAACAGCAAGGCAGCGACGGATGGGAGCCGTTAGCCTTCTTCTCAAAGAAGCTAAGCCCAGCCGAAGAGAAAGTACAGCGCGTTCGACAGGGAACTGCTAGCTATCTACCTGGCGGTCAAGCACTTCCGATACATGCTGGAGGCGCGCGCGTTCGTAATTTACACGGATCATAAGCCACTGATCTACGCCTTTCGACAAAGACCGGAGAAGAGCACGCCGCGCCAGTTCCGTCACTTGGACTTTATCGGGCAGTTTTCAACCGACATTCGGCACGTGACAGGCGAGGAAAACATCGTGGCGGATGCATTATCTCAAGTCGAGGAGCTGAATTCTCCCTTGGACTACGCTGCACTGGCGGAGTCGCAGGGGACAGACAAAGAGCTGGACGACTACACAAGGCGAGAGACCGGATCGAGGCTCGAGAAAGTGCAGATTCCCGAAACGGGAATCAAAGTATACTGTAACACGACGACACTGACACCGCGACCGTTCCTGACAAGGCCCTTTCAGCGGGCCGCATTTAATCTGGTGCACAACCTGGCACACCCAGGAATCAAGGCGACGGGCAGACTCGTGGCGCAGCGCTACGTCTGGCCGTCGATGAACGTTGACTGCCGCAGCTGGGCACGGGCATGCGTGCCTTGTCAACGATCGAAGATCTCTCGACACGTCTCGGCGCCCTTAGAAAAGTTTGCTGTTCCATCCAGCAGATTTGAACACGTCTATCTGGACATAATCGTGATGCCGGTCTCGGAGGGCATGCGATATTGTCTCACGTGCGTGGACCGCTTCACACGATGGCCGGAGGCGTTCGCACTACGAGACCAGGAGGCGGAGACGGTTGCAAGGTCGTTCTACGAGGGATGGATCTGCCGATTCGGGGCGCCCGTGCGGACAACAACGGACCAGGGGCGTCAGTTCGAGTCCCATCTTTTTCGGCGGCTGAGCGAGCTGACAAGAGTGCAGCAGCTGAGGACGACGGCGTACCCGCAGGCAAATGGAATGGTCGAGCGGTTCCATCGCCAGCTCAAGGCGGCCATCAAATGTCAGCAGAGAGAATCGCTGGACAGAAGTATTGCCGACGGTGCTGCTCGGGATCCGAGCAGCATGAAGAGATGACCTGCAGGCGACCGCAGCGGAGCTGGTGTACGGCCAGACGCTGAGGATCCCAGGGCAGTTTCTGAGCCGACGGCCTGCGGACAACGAGGACGACGCTGCCGACTTTGTAAGGACGCTGCGGGAGCAGTTTGAAGGGCTGCGACCGGTGGACGGTACCCGACACGGGGAGCGACGGCCGTTCATCTACAAGGACCTGGCGACGGCCGAACAGGTGTTCGTGCGACACGAGGGGCCGAGAAAGATGCTGCAGGCGCCGTACGAGGGGCCGTACGCAGTCATCAGCCGCAGCAAAAAGATCTTTGTCGTGCGCATGCACGGCAAGGAGAAGACGGTCTCGATAGACCGCCTTAAACCTGCTTATATTTTGCAGCCCGAAGCAGAAGACAGCAGCTCGACAGAGGCGGCGACACGGAGCCGAGAGGATGCGGTCGACGGACGGACGGCGCGAGACCAGAACACCGAGGTCGAACGGCGAGGCGCGCGAGAGGACGCAAGGCCGCTGCCCCGAGAGAGCGAGAGAACGACGAGAACGGGAAGAAAGGTCCGATTCCCGAGTCGATTCCAGGCGGGCCTGTAACACCGGGGAACCAAGACAGGCATCGCGAAGCCGTGAGAAATCGCCGCGAAAATTAAAAAAATTAAATTATAAACTTTTTGCGATTTCAATTTTCTTTGATTTTTGTTTTCGTTGGAAAAATTTTTTTTTTTTTTAGTACGACCGACATGAGTCGCGGAACGCGAAAGAAAAAGTTGACGCGTATCAAAAAAGAAAAAAACTTGTACATATATTCTGCGTTTTATTTTTGTAAAATTAAATTGACGAGTCTCAGACCGAGAGCGACGTGCGTTAGAGCAGCGATAAATACATCGGAATTTGTTTACGTATAGTGTACTAGGTTGTCGATATTTATTAGCATTTTATTATTACATCATTGTTATTTACTATTATTTATTATTATTTTATTGTTACGTCATATTTATTCTCGACTTTGCGCTTCGAATTCATAACGGCGAGCAAAATTTTAGAATTCGTCTCGGTCTGCAATCGAAAAAACTATCGCGGAAACAGTGTAATATTCGGGCGATATCATGCTATCGGTATAGCACTGGCGGGGGAGTACTGTGGCGATTACATCGTCACATACTTCCCTAAAATTATCGAGCGATAAACACGTATACAAATACGGTTACCGAGAAATAAATAAATAGAAATAAACATAACAGACGAGACAGATCGAGACAAATATCAAGACGATTAAGAAACAAAGCGAGTAAAACAGACAAAAAATTCTCGAAGCCTCTCGAAGCCTATCGAAGAGCGTTTTGAGGCGATAAATAGTTAGAACATTTTTACATGCGAGAGATTCGGTTTTCGACACTCACTGCGTACGGACGCACATTATTAATCCGAGCGAATTAACATTTATGTATTGACTTTAAAAGACTGTGTTTTCTTGAAGAATATATTTTGTTAATTGCAATTACTGCCTCACGTTATTTAATTCCCGACTCGTACCGAAACGAATAAGTAATTGCGCCGCGCGAGACAAAAGTAACGCGCGAGGTAATTAAATACTTATTATTGTATGAATTTCTTCGTTAATTAATTTCCTATTTTCTTCAATAGTAAATTCTGATGACATTTGAGAAATACCTTAAAAATTTAAATATCTAGATAATTAGCATATTGATCGATTTCGAGTAACTTGTCTGGACACTGATCTTTTAATGATTGTATCAAATCCTTACGATGAGTTTGTTTCTGAGAAGTATCCTCTTCTATTTGTGATACTAAATCACACAGTTCTGCGATTAGTAACTGTTCTGAGAATTGGTCCTTTATTGGTTGTATTTTGTCCGTAGGATAAAATTGTTCCGGTAAATTATTTCTTTCTACTTGTGACTACTAATTCGTGTAATTCCGTGATTAGTAACTGCTCTGAAGAATCGGTTTCTAAACTAAATGTATTAGATGGTTCTTTTGGCAAGGATTCTATTCCGGAGTCAGGGGAAATTCCTTTGTCTGAGATTGGTGATAACTCTGGGAAATTAGTTCTGAGATCAAAATAATTAAGTGCTTCTTCTATTAAAGAATCAATTGAACTTGGTAGTAACACGACCAAGAGTCGTGAATTCAAGGGAATTAAGAGGTTGGTTGATCGAGGTTTTGGTCTCAATATGAGGGGGAGTTCCTTTGTTCGCTACGAGCTTATTGTCAAGATTTAGCTGAATAGATGAAGTCTTCAATTTTTTATGGTCTCCGGAGAAAAGGTAACTTTTTCACACGATTTGACACGAGGTTTATTATCCGGTGACCGTTGCCTGAGCCAAAGTAGAGTAGATGCAGCGCGGTTAGCGCGAGCCTTTTTCTTACTTGCCCTACAATTACATTCTTTCGATAATTGATCTTCTGTTCTCGTTTATTCATTTATAAATTTGTCATTAAATAATAATAGAATATCTATTTAAATTAGATGTTACTAGGAGGATACTACTAGGGGGTGGTATACTGAAAAAGATTACGTTAATTGAATCAAATCTAATTAACTAGAGAATTTGCCAAAATAATATTTGCTAAATTATTGGTTTCTTTGTATTGTTTATTAGGAAAGAGAAGATTTAGGAAAAAGATCTACCTCGGGGCGTTGATAGGAGAGTTGTTTCCGGTGCGCTTATTCAGCGCTCGGGGGAAAGAAATAATCAAGGGGTTGATAAGAGAGTTAATTCCGGTGCGCTTATTCAGCGCTCGGGGGAAGGAAATAATCAGAGAGTTGTTTCCGGTGCGCTTATTTAGCGCTCGGGGGAAGGAAATAATAAGAGAGTTATTTCCGGGTGCGCTTATTCAGCGCTCGAGGAAAGGAAATAATCGGAGAGTTGTTTCCGGTGCGCTTATTCAGCGCTCGGGGAAGGAAATAATCAGAGAGTTGTTTCCGGTGCGCTTATTCAGCGCTCGGGGGAAGGAAATAATCAGAGGGTTAATAAGAGAGTTATTTCCGGTGCGCTTATTCAGTGCTCGGGGGAAGGAAATAATCGGAGAGTTGTTTCCGGTGCGCTTATTCAGCGCTCGGGGGAAGGAAATAATCAGAGGGTTAATAAGAGAATTGGAAGGTGATTAGATAATGCTTGAAAGAAATCTGCGCGACCTTTGAAACTCGTTCGAATTTTTATGTAATGTCGGAGTGTTGGATGATGTATGTGTTTAACAGATTCCTACCTTTAAGACGACGAACTCTTCGTAGACCTGTGATGTGTCTGGCCAGCTTCGCTCCCTCGCATAGACCTCGGTCGTGGGGTGCTTATGGCGAAATCAAGTACTAGGTGGTACGATGCTCTGAAGTTCTTTATTCGTCTTTAACCCGTTTACAAATTGTGCGCGATTAAGAAATAAGAAGTCAGCGAGTTCGACGGCTAACCCGTGACTTGAACAATATACCAAGTTACAAATTTACGCTGGGCTACAGCAGTTAAGTGTCGTTAACAAAGTTATATATTCCGAGATTCGCGTTATAGGTCGTTATGATGATTTTAGGATGGTACGAAATTGTTGCTGTACTTTTCTTGGCTAGCGACAATTTAAAATGTACACTGTAACTTTCTATGATGATATGCGGTCCCGTGATTATGATGAAATGCCGTCTTTTGGCCAGATTTTCTAGGGTTTATATACCCCTTGAAACCGAAAAATCTTGGTGTCGAGTGCGAATTTTTGGGTAGGAGGATTCCCACGAAACGCTTTTCCAGGAAGATATCATAAGAAATTTTCTTATAAAAAAAGGGGTGGTTTGAGGGTCCTGAGAAGGCAACGAGTGAGCTCTTCTTATGACCAAATATGGTCAAGAGAAGTTATCATGACCATATATGGTCATAAGCGACGAGAAAATTTAAGAGAGAATAAGTCGTAAAAGTCTATGATTTGTTGATTCTCGAAGTTCACGACGTGCAGATGTTAGTATCCCGAAAGGCGCGGGGTTGCTTATCGTATCAAGATCGGGGGCGGTTCGGGCGACAAAAAAAGTTCAAACGATAGCCGCACGTTGGGGTTCTATTGTTCGCTTGCTTGCTTCTGAAATCGTTCTCTATATAATTCTCTGCTATATTCTAGTTATTGCAATTTTAATATAATAAAATGAAGTTACGATTGCTAAATTATATAGTTATGATTTCATAACGTAGTATATTCTTATATAGTTACGGTGAAATGTTGTTATATTCATGGAATCCTTATTTATGTGAATATATTAAAAGGAGAATAACATCTCTGACACTAACACGGAAAGGGTCGGAAGTGTCCCCCTCCGATTTTAATGAGCTTTGAATATGTTGTAGTGTAGATCAAAATAGAAGACACGTATTTTTTTATAAGTGCTAATTTGGCCGTTAAGGGGGTGAAACACCTTCTTGAAAAAAATCGATTTTTTTCATTTCTCAGCAAATACCGTCGAAGCGATAAGAGATATAAAGAAAAGTTTCAAATAAAAGTTTTATGGTTTTTAATGTACTTCAAAATCATGTAATCAGATTTGTCGAAAATGTCATATTTTTCGAAATCCCCCCCTCCTTTTCAATGTTTGAAAATTTTTAAATTTGTCTCATAACAAAACTTATAGCTCATTTAACGACAAATTCAATCATATATAATAAAGTTGTATTCCGAAGTCGCATTTTTCAGAAATAAATTAAAAATATCCCTATACACTACTATACGCCCGCTTTATCCGCCTCATGACGCTCGTTATTCACAGCGACAGTTATTTTTCTTCGCAAACTCACAGAGGCAACCATAAATTAGCAATAAATAATTTATGAGAATATATTTTTATAAATTATAGAAATTATATTTATAAATATAATTTATAATTATATAATATATATAATTATAATTTATAATTATATAATATATATAATTATAATATATATATTATGTGACAATAAATATACATATAATTTATATGCAAAAGAAATGTTTTTAATGTGTTTTAAATGTTGTTAATTCTCTGGTGGTTCCCTCGGGTGCGGACGGTGGTGGTGATTCGTTGATTTCCTTTTTATTATTCTTAGTCTTATCGGCGGGTCCTCGGGCGAGATGAAGTAGTAGGTTGGTGAGAGAGCTCCAGATTGCTCCAAATAAATGCATGCTCCATCCGTAAGCTAAATGTAGAGCGTAACCGTGGATTGCTGTGTTGATAACGATTTTTATTAAACGGACGATTATCAGAATGCCAAGTATTCCAGCGGTTGCAAATCCGAAAGAAATGAATCCATTCCAGACTCGTGAAGCGGCATTTTCAGCTATTTTATTAAGCGAGGCTTTGTCCAACAGGTTATACATGGAGACGGCGTCAGGATTGATGGAGTAACCAGTAATTCCTCTTGCGACTATATTAAGAAGGGCGAGTTTCTCGGCAGGAAACATGATGTGATCCCTTAATTTTTTTATATCATTTTCGGAATATATTCCACTGATAGCCAGGTCTTCCGGCGTTAAGTAATCCCAAGTTAACGCTGTCATTGGTTTTAATTGTTGCGGAGGTTGTTGTCTAATTTGAGGCTCCGATGTGAATTGAATCCAAGTTTCCTCGATGCGATACATCGTAGGCAATTCTGAGCTACATTCTCTTTGGATCCCGAATTTGGTGATTATTCGAGATTTAGGAGTAAGGAACAAAAAAGAGTTATGAACTGTTATGGGCAGTTCTGTATAACATTCTTTTGTTTTTCTCACTACGACGTCCACAGAAATACACTTGATAATGTGAGTCGTTTCTCCCGTAGTAACGGCCATGTACCCTGGTTCTTTCATTAATCAATATGCAAATCCGGTTGAAGAATGACGAACGACAGAGCGTTAGTAATTATCTTTCGTTCTAATTCACATTTTTGTTGCATGACGTTATAATATAATAAAGTCATCTGTTGCCGAATATGTTTTTCCATATATACGAATTTGGAATTCATATATGCAAAAATGTTTAAATTATCCACAGGGATAATACCGCGACTAGCGAAAGTATCTCCTTTTTTTGTTTCCAAAATAATCAATTTAGGGTGTTTTGTGCGGAATAGTGTGTATCCACACAGGGGCTGTTCTTTTGTCTTCGTGAGAGCAAAGGTGATGTCCTGCGTCGTCAGGCTGTAAACGATCGCAGCAGGGGGGCTGCTTGAATCGTCGGTGATTCTGGTCGCAGGTCCCTCGTAAAGAACGTCGTATTGGTGAAAATTGCAGGTAGATACGGGTACAGGTTTCCAGTAAGTGTATCCATTTTCTGAATCAATGCAAAATCCTTCGCTTAATCGGCAAATGGTTCCGGATTTTAGTATTATTTTTCCTGAATTTAATTGCACAGGAACATGCGTGCTTTTCAGAAAAATTTTAACAGCAGCTTGAACGATAACGTTGTCCCACGTTCCGTAAGGATCGGAGTACTGAGTTCCTTTGCAAGTCCCGTCATTATTGGTACAGCCAGCTAATGTAAGGCTGTGATAGGTAGTCTGATTAGCTCTTAATCCTTGAATAACGTTGCCTGCTCCCAAGGAGAAAGTTCCTTCGTAGAACATCTTTCGACATACAGTATATCCAGTTTCGTGAATGTATTCTGTTCTTCCATTATTAACTATGGAAACGTGCGAATGCATTCCGCAGTAATAAATTGTCCTTGAGATATCCACCTTGCATTGAATGACCTCAGCATGGTCATAATCCGAAAGTTGTAAAAGTTGTACATAAACATCTGTAGAGTTTGGTTTCCGTATATTGAGATTGCATTCTCCAACATCGAGCAGCGATACAGAGGTGATATTCAGGTGTTGTCCGCCACAATCGAATCCGATTAAAGCGCGAGTTGAATTTATAAAAGCGAGAACCACGAAGTATATTAACATTTCTGTAATAATAACACACAAATTACATATAAGTTTCACACACGTATATGATAATTACATACAAGTATTAGTTTCACACATGTATATTGTCGCTTGCGTATTTTTGTTTTTTTTTTTCATCATATCCTTTTACTCTTTTTACATAAAAGGATATGCTTATGTCAAGATCCGTAAGCCTGCGGATTTTGACTTTAGAACATTAAGCGTCTAACGGCAAGAGTGCGTGCATGCATACTTAAAATTATCTGTTTGCCAGAAAAATTATTCGATGTTCTTAACTATCTTAAAATTTAAGTTTTTAAAAAATAATTAGCATATGATGTTATTAAATTAGTATGTATCTGATTAAATTGTAAAAACGTTATGCGATAACTGCGCATGCATAGGCTTATGTAGTTCTATAATTAACTTAAGCATTCCAAGGGTGTTTTTTTTCGATTTTTCTTAAGAGTCTAAGATGTATGCGGTTTGTGCTACAAAATATTGTCTCCAAAAAAAAAGGTCGAGAGAAGACACGTAGCATTTATTGTTTGGGGTGGTCAAATAGGGATCGAGAAACGATCGTAAACATGAAAGAAAGTATAGCAGGAATAGGGGGAGTGAAATTCGACAGGTTATAGGGGATAGAGAAATTTCGCATTTATAATTCTGTCAGTGCTGTCAGTAGTGTAGACATACAGTTGTAATGAAGTGGGAACACAGAGAAATGAAGCCAGTCATGAAAATGTTAGTTGCGAAAAATGAAAGGAATATGCTGATGAAAGTCATCCTTTATAACGCGAATGTGAGTAACTTTAAGATATTATTTATATTAGCTATAGTGCATGCATAATTCATATCTTTGAAGTGCTAAGAGATTTGTGCAATTTTCCAGCTTGCTTTACGGGGAGGCTTGCGGAAGTTTCTTCCGCTGGTAACGAAGCATTTCCTGGATGCAGAAAACGTGCAGAAGGCGCGAAAAGAGAGAAGAGCCGACGCGGAGCGTATGTGGGAGGGCGACCTCGGGCTAAGTGAAATTTTTAAGGAGCCTGAAGGTAAGTAATTTCCTTTTTGTTTTCCAATAAGAAGCGTTAGGCTCTTTTAATTTATTAATGTTGGCGTATTTTGTTTCAGGATGGAATGTGAGTAAGGCGTTATTAAAAAACGCGAAATGGAGGAAGAAAAAGCGAGGCTAAGGATGGAAGCCATGCTAAGATTTAACGCTAAGTCGAAACGAGCATTGTAAAGAAGGAGAGGGAGAAAAAAAAGTAATAATAAAAAAAAATTTATAAGGTAATAGACCATTATTTATTACTCCCTTTTATCGTTATTCCTTATAGTTTATTATATAAAAAAAATTATATATTTTTCTTTTTTTTTTCTTTTCAAGCAGAGAAATTAAAATTACTAATTCTTAGATCAGCTATAGATTAAGTTATAATTATTAAGAATTTATATAATTATATTTCAACCTTGTAAAAATTTTAATAACTTATTGAATAAACAATATTTTAAAGTGAATAGGAGGATTAGTATACGTTTACAATGTTCCTTTTAATCCTTATCCTAATAGAATAATAAGATAGAAATGTTCGTTTTGTTTTTTTTTTGTTTTTTTTTTATATATATATTCGATTATAATGGTATAGTCTTAACACTGAGATTAAAGCATTTCATAATTTACTTACGTATACTTATTTACGAGGCCCGAGCTGATCGTTAAAATTATTAATCCCTTAGATAAATATTTATTATTTAATTACAACACTATATAGTTTCTTAGCTTCCACATCGATATTGTTTAAGAATCTTTAACTTAATTCTATGCCTTTAATATAGTCGTCCCTTTGTTAATTGTATTAATTTAGAAGATATATATTATTAAATCAACTCATTAATTTTCATTATTCTAAATGTATTATGGATGCCTTATGTAGTTACATTGATATTATTATAATAAAACTTATGTGTATATATCTTAATTTTAATCTTTTGTCATTAGCATCGTCGTCACAATCAATTAACTTAGAGGAAATAATTCAGTTCCATTATTATGATATCTTAATAATTTTAGTTAGTCACTTAATCTTTCATTTCTTACGATTTCAATTAATAATTACTCTTAATTTTATAATTAAATTAAAATAGCACACGAGCTTAGAGTGAGTGATATTATATATTATATATTATGAGAGATATTATATTATACGCGAATATATATATTTCTTATACTTGAATGGATATAGTGGGTAATTCTAGTGAAATAATTAACGTATTTATGCGAATGTGTGTATATATATTTTTTATATCTAGCAGGATAATAATAAGTTTAGTCGACGATCGATTAAAATTAGTGGTTAAATATTTTCAGAGTTCTTTTTTATTTACTGGCATAATTCTAATCTGATTAAACATCTATATAGATTTTCGTGTTAGTTAAATTTAATAGCTAACATTTAAGGGTTAAGAATATTAATTGATTAAAATATATATATATATTTTATATTAGGCACTTGTATTCTTACTGTGACTAGATAACTCATATTTAGCGTGGGGGGAAAATAAATCGCGTAACACACATTAAAAACCTTCTATCTCGATTTCTATTCCAGTTATCTTATCATATATATATAGACAAAGAACGTCAAAAGTATAAGCGTCCAAAACTAGAGTAGCAATATCGTGACTGCAATGTCTTTTAAAAATATTCATAAAGTGTACGTAACCCGTAAAACATCTATCGCATAGTAAAATTGAACGTATGTCCATCGCTATTTTTTGATTACAAGTTTGACAATTAACGGGAATCAATTGTCCGTATACGATCCCGTGACCATTTACCGGTGTATAACCTTCAGGTTTTATGCGATCGTAACATTCAATGCAAATTTTGTCACCACTTTTTCCGACTTGATATCCTACAATGCGTATGCATTTTACTTGATATAAATCAGAAAAGGTTCTTAACAAAAGGTGAGATTTATACGTAAATTTTTTCGTTAAACACATTATATGGTTAGAGGTAACTTACAATTAGTAACGCATATGTAAGAATTATCTGCTATCTTAAGCGAGAGTTTTGAAACTAGAAATAGAATAGGGCAATAGTATGGCATTATTTATGAAAAAAAAGGTTCGTGGTAAATAAGAAAAATAATGAGAAGAAAAAAAAATAGGAAGCAATATATATACATAGAGAAAGAGAAAATATCGGGTAGGCAACAGGTTTTAGGTGTTGGTATAAGGAAGGCTGTTGATAAAAAAAAATCTGTTGTCCACCTTCAATTGAGTTCGGCCCTTAGAGCAGCTGCTGGATACAAGAGGTAAATTCTGTAAAGAAGATAACTGTTTTAGAGTCCGGTGTGATGCCTTGTTGGCGATGCTAACTTCTGTAACCAGAGGTAATATATTAGTTTTTTTCATCCTGGCTCTATGTGAGAGATTTTTAATTTACTGATGTGTACGATTCGGGGTTTATTTTTTATTAGAATCTTGACATTATTTTGTGGTAAAATTTCTATTACTTCGTGGGGGCCAGTATACTGGTCAGCAAATTTTCCTTTAACAGGTTCCTTTAATAAAAATACCTGAGATCCTGCTTCAAATTCCTGTTCATTAATTCTTCGATCGTAGTATCTTTTACTTCGTTCTTTAGCTTCTATGAGATTTTTTCGTGCGTCTTCTTGAATATCCTGGATTCTATTAAATAAATCGGTTAAATAATCTCGAGAAGTAATTTCTAAATTTCCTTCTAAAGGAGGGTGAGCGGAGGGTAGACGAGCTATTCGACCGAAAATCAATTGAAAGGGTGGATAATCGGTACCTTCATGGACACTAGTATTGTATGAAAACATTACCATGTTAATATGATTATCCCAATCTTTTTCTTTTTGAACTTGTGTTTTAAGATACTCGATTAATACATGGTGTGATCTTTAAAGAGAACCATTCGATTGAGGGCGATAAGCAGTAGTTCTGAATTGTTGTATGTTGAACATTTTAGCTAGATTACGCATTAAAATGGAAAGAAAGTATGTTCCTTGATCCGTAAGAATGGCTTTGGAAGTATCGTATATGCAGATAAAATTTTTAGTAAATGCATCAGCAATAGTTAGAGAAGTTGCTTCTTTTAGGGGAACGGCTACGGAATATTTAGTTAGTAAATCTTGCATAGAGTTAAGGGTCGGCAGTACACCCAGGCAAACTCCGAATTGATATTGGAGACCTCGTGCGGTGACAACGCGAAACTCCGGTTTCAGTGTTGCCAACGCCGAGAAACCAATTCTCGGGTTTTATGTAGTGGTGTATGTCTGTACACGTACATACACCACTGCATTGCTCACGCGGACGCACGTAAGAGAGACAAGGACCGATAATCACGTGTTCTCCTTGTTCCACTACCGTGCCGGTATACGCGAGATGCCGCCTGAAAATGCTTTCTGGCCTTCCGTAGCAGAAAGCAGTAACGTAGCAAGACTAATAAGCACCCATTTTTGTAAATTTTATATATGCTTATGCACATATGTGGATATATTATTTATATATAAATATATATATATATAAAATATACTAATTTACTCTCAATTATATATGCTACTGTTATTATTTATCATTAGACAATTATAAAACAGAGGTTATAGATTTGGTCTGACTACACTGGCCTCAAATTAAAGTTGTATATATATTTATTTTAACGTTTCGACCATACGGGATGTGGTCCTTTTCAAAAATACAGATTGGAATATCAGAGAGTTACAGCATTTCGTCTTTAAGATGTAAGCGCAAATTATGATTCGGAGAGATTTAACTTGTCAAATAATAAAATATAAAATAAATTATAAAACATATACATATATAATTTGTAGTGCTATATATATATATGTTTTATAATTGTCTAATGATAAATAATAACAGTAGCATAATTGAAAGTAAATTAGTCTACAATGTTAGACACGGGTACTTGTTAGATTTGATAATTTATTGCTTATACTTTTTCGAGAGACAAGAATAAGAGAACGAATATAAATTATTATTAGCTTGTATAGCAATCATAGATTGACGAATATGCATTGGTTATTCTTGATTTTTTTTCTATTATTGATGTTATTGTATAATTTGCTCCATAAATACTTATAACATAAAAGAACTTATGTCGAGTAATATTGATCAATGCAAAGGATGTTCAGTATGTATCACCCAGTAAATTATTAGAGTTCAAATATATCAATATCAATTTTTTAATAATATATTGGAATACAGAGAAATGATAAAAAAATATATTTCGGCAATAAAAATTTTATAAATATATTGAAAATATTTTTACTACACGCGCGCGCGCGCGCGCACACACACACACACACACACCCACATACACACTATATAAATGCAAAATAATACAAAAAATAAATTTTTAATAAAAATCAACATACCAGCTATTTGTGTATGCATATGTAGCTGCAAGCATGCAACGGATTTATTACTTGATAAATTTATTTACGGACTTATTTTGCATTTATATATATATATAGTGTATGTAATTGTAAAAATGATTAAAATATTTTCAATATTTAAAAATTTTCAAGTTTATCGCCTTATATTTCTATAATTTTTCTATATTCTAATATATTGTAAAAAAATTGATATTGATATATTTAAACTCAAGTTTTTTACGTGATTGAATATTATTGCATTGAGCCATCATACGTTACTCGTAAGTTCTTTTACGTTGTGGCGATAAATGCCACAAGAATATTAAAATATATAAAAAATAAAAAATGTACACGAAATAAAAATATATGACAAGCGACGAGTGTTAAGGATATCGCGACCGGTGACACAAAATAATAAATAAATAAATAAGCGTCTAGCATGACGAAGGTAGATTATGATTTCCGAATAGAATAAAAAGCGAAAGTCTTCAAAATAATAGATAGACTAATCACCTAAAAATAAAAATAAGGTCGTGGAAAAATCGAGAGAAGCAAGACGATACGCGGCCTCGAAGGGCAGATAGATTTTGACTCGCGCTCGCGATACACGGTTTTCCTCGGTGGAGAGTAAAAGTCTGTATTTAATAATCCGAATAAACGCAGTAAAAGACAATATAATTATAACACCTATTAACTATTCCGTCTTAACGATCCTCTCCCGATTCGCGATATTGATAGGGCAATAATTAACGAACTAAGCTACACACGCTCGCCCAAAGTGGTGACCCCGACTGTGATCTGGGTGACGCGAAGTGCTGTGGACATTGACATTGCCGCGAATCGTGATACAGATCTTGAAGTGAATTTTTTAAAAAGTGACGGAATGGTGCTGACACGCGACGATGGAGCTGCCTCTCCGCTGATACAAATCGAGCAGCCGAGACGAGATGCACTGCCTGTGCCAGGGACGTCGCAACAAGGAGCAGAACGACCTTGCCTGTTCATGGCGGGCGCCGAGGTAAATCGCGTAGGCATGAGAATGCCAGAATTTACTTCCGGAGATCCGGAATTATGGTTCAACATCATAGATCGGAGCTTCCAGGCCGCTGGAATTATTACGGACGCGACCAAGTTCGGTTACGTATTGACGGCGATCGGTCCACGACACGCGATGGAAGTACGCGATATTATAATGAACCCGCCAGCGGAACGCGCGTACGAAACTTTAAGATGCGAGCTGATAAAGAGATTGAGCTTGTCGCAGGAGCACAAGACGCGTCGGCTCCTGGAGCATGAGGAGATAGGCGACCGCAAACCGTCACAGTTTTTGCGGCATCTTCGAGGTCTCGCCGGTAATGTTGTCGGGGATGAAGTCCTGCGAACCATTTGGTTAAGTCGACTGCCCGTTTATTTGCAGCCGCATCTCGTAACGCGCGTAGGAGATACGCTGGAAACTCTCGCGGATATGGCGGACGCGATCGTGGAGGCAACGAGAGCGCCCGCGGTGCACGTCGCGGAAGCGGCTCGGCCGACGGCATTCGCGGGTGCCGAAGTAAACGGCATAGCTGCGTTGGAAGCGAGAATCAACATCCAGATGACGCAAATGCGTATGGCCATGCAGCAGGAGTTCGCCGAGCAAATGACCGGCTTGCGAAAATGCATCGAGGCACTAGGAGAGCGAGAACCTCGCCGGAGCGACGGCGGTGGTCGTCGCAGGCGGGAGCGTTCGCGATCGCGCTCTCGTGTCCGTGGTCACGGGTCGAACAATTTGTGCTACTTCCACTGGAGATTCGGACCGGACGCGCGAAGATGTGAACCCCCGTGTGCCGGACAGCCGCAGGGAAACGCGATGGCCCGACACTGATGACGGCCGGTGATCAAGGCCAGGATTCCCGCCGTCTATTCGTTGCTGACCGCGACACGCGAATTGACTTCCTCGTGGATACGGGCGCAGACCTGTGCGTATTTCCTCGCAGGATGGTGCGTGGGCCGCGGCAACAATCGACGTACGAGTTATCCGCAGCGAATGGAACGGTGATCCATACGTACGGAACCGAGACTTTAACTTTAAATCTCGGACTACGGAGAAATTTCACGTGGCGATTCGTACTCGCAGATGTGTCGAGACCGATTATCGGCGCGGACTTTCTATCGTATTACGGACTCCTGGTGGACTTGCGGAATCGTCGGCTAGTCGATCAGGCGACGGGACTCGTAGCCGGGGGACGTAGCGCGCAGGTGCGGAATACCGAGTGTCCGAACAGTGACGGGAGTGACGCCGTATCACAGACTTTTGACGCGTTATCCGGACATCGTACGACCTGACGGGCGCCCGAAAGAGGTGCGACATAACACAAAACATTTTATTGAAACGACCCCGGGGCCGCCGGTAGTGTGCAGACCGCGGAGACTTGCGCCGGATAAATTGACCGCAGCGCGTAAAGAATTCGAAAAAATGATGGAGCTCGGGATCGTGAGACCGTCGAAAAGTAGTTGGGCGTCCCCGCTGCATATGGTGCCGAAGAAAGGTGAAGAGTGGCGACCGTGCGGTGACTATCGCTCGTTGAATGCGCGGACGATCCCGGATCGGTACCCGGTCCGGCACATTCAGGACTTCGCGATGGAGCTTAGAGACAAGCGGGTGTTCTCGACGATCGACCTAGTGCGCGCGTACCACCAGATACCGGTGGCGGAAAGCGATATTCCGAAGACCGCGATCACTACGCCGTTCGGCATGTTTGAGTTCCCGTTTATGTCGTTCGGATTAAGGAACGCGGCTCAGACTTTCCAGCGGTTTATCGACGAGGTCCTACGAGGACTTGACTTTTGCTACGCGTACATTGACGACATACTGATCGCGTCAACGACGGCCGAAGAGCACAGCGAACATCTGAAAATATTGTTTGAGCGTCTTCAGACATACGGCGTCGTAATTAATCCGGGAAAGTGCGTGTTCGGACAAGCGGAAGTCGAATTCCTCGGATACGAGGTGAGCGGACACGGCACGCGACCATTGCCGGCGCGCGTACGGGCGATCGAGGAGTTCCAGGAGCCGAGGACAGCGAAGGAGCTGAGGCGGTATCTTGGCATGATCAACTTCTACAGGAGATGTCTGCCAAGAGCCGCGGAAATTCAGGCGCCATTAAATGAATTACTTCATGGCGATGTCAGAGGAAAAGCGCTCGTCAAGTGGACGCCGGCAGCAAGACAGGCTTTCAAGGACGCGAAAAGTAGCCTGATGCGAGCTACCTTGATATCGCACCCGAAGGTGAACGCGGAGCTCGCCCTATTTACGGACGCATCGGACAGCAGCGTGGGAGCCGTACTACAGCAGCGAGCGGAAAAGGATTGGGAACCGCTGGGCTTCTTTTCGAAAAAATTAAGCCCGACGGAAGCCAAGTACAGCGCGTTTGATCGGGAGCTTTTGGCGATCTACTTGGCAATAAAATATTTCCGCCACATGGTCGAGGCACGGACCTTCACAATTTACACGGACCACAAACCTCTCACGTATGCATTTCAGAGAAAACCGGAAAAATGCACGCCGCGACAATTTCGGCATCTTGATTTTGTCGGGCAATTTACGACGGACGTACGACACGTGAGAGGAGAAGAGAACGTGGTGGCGGACACGCTATCGCGCATCGAAGAAGTGAAAACACCGCTGGACTACGAGGCACTCGCGAGATCGCAGGAGGACGATGCGGAGTGCAACGAGTACATCGAGGGCACGAGCGGATTAAGATTGAAAAAAATAGAGATTCCAGGCGCAGGTACGACAGTATTGTGCGATACAACAACGAAGATTCCGAGACCATTTCTGACAAGGCCTTTTCGGAGGGCCGCATTTAATATACTACACGGACTTGCACACCCGGGGATACGAGCGTCGGTGAAGATGGTAACACAGCGTTACGTCTGGCCGTCAGTAAAAAAGGATTGCAGCACTTGGGCTCGCGCATGCATCGAGTGCCAGCGAGCAAAAGTTACACGACACGTAAAATCGCCGAGAGGAATTTTCGAGCTACCAAGCCAGAGATTCGAACATGTGCACGTGGACATCATTGTCATGCCGATATCAGACGGCAACAGATATTGTTTGACCTGCATCGACCGATTCACGCGCTGGCCGGAGGCGTTTCCCATGGAGAACCAGGAAGCAGAGACAGTCGCAAGGACATTCTACCACGGCTGGATAAGTAGATTCGGCGTGCCGTTAAGAATAACAACCGACCAGGGACGGCAATTCGAGGCGCACCTCTTCAAGGAGTTGAGCGGATTGCTGGGATCTAACCACCTGAGGACGACTGCCTATCACCCCCAGGCCAACGGCATGGTAGAACGATGGCACCGCCAATTAAAAGCATCGATCAAGTGCCATCAGAAGGACCGGTGGACGGATGTGCTGCCGACAGTTCTGATGGGCATAAGAGCGGCGTGGAAGGACGATCTGCAGGCGACGGCGGCCGAGCTGGTGTATGGAGAAGCGCTCAGACTGCCGGGACAATTCCTAAATAAGCAGTCCGGCGAGGAGAGAGACGCTAGCAATTTCATTAAAGAATTGCGACGTCATTTCGAGGATGTCCGGCCGGTCGAGGTCACGCAGCACGGAGAGCGACGCCCGTTCGTGTTCAAGCAGCTGGGAACCACGGAGAGTGTGTTTGTTCGGCACGACGGGCCGAAAACACAATTGCAGATGCCGTACGATGGGCCCTACACAGTGGTTCGCAGAGGAGAAAAGACCTTTGTCGTGCGTATGCACGGGAAAGAACAGACAATTTCAATCGATCGCGTAAAACCAGCGTATTTAATTACAGAGAGACAGAGTGACGAAGCGTCGCCGACGGCAAGGACTCCTGGAGACAGAGAGACGAGACTGGACCCGGAGCAGTCACATGAGGCGCAGCCAGCGTGTGAAGGACGACAGACACGAACGAGGAGCGGTCGAAGGGTCCGATTCCCGGACCGATATACGATGTGACGCGGCGTGTCGGACAAACAGAAATTTTATAATTTACATTATTATTAATTTTTATTAAGTTTTATTTATTTATATTTATTTATTTGTTGTATCTCTCCACGCGAAGTATAAACTGACGCGGTGACTAGTGACGACTCGAAACGACAAATAGGCGCGATAATTAAATAATTGTACAATTAGGAAACCACTAGAAGGGGGGTACTGTGGCGATAAATGCCACAAGAATATTAAAATATATAAAAAATAAAAAATGTACACGAAATAAAAATATATGACAAGCGACGAGTGTTAAGGATATCGCGACCGGTGACACAAAATAATAAATAAATAAATAAGCGTCTAGCATGACGAAGGTAGATTATGATTTCCGAATAGAATAAAAAGCGAAAGTCTTCAAAATAATAGATAGACTAATCACCTAAAAATAAAAATAAGGTCGTGGAAAAATCGAGAGAAGCAAGACGATACGCGGCCTCGAAGGGCAGATAGATTTTGACTCGCGCTCGCGATACACGGTTTTCCTCGGTGGAGAGTAAAAGTCTGTATTTAATAATCCGAATAAACGCAGTAAAAGACAATATAATTATAACACCTATTAACTATTCCGTCTTAACGATCCTCTCCCGATTCGCGATATTGATAGGGCAATAATTAACGAACTAAGCTACACACGCTCGCCCAAAACGTTATAATAGTATTTATGTAGCAGAGAGAAAGAGATAAGAGAGAGATTATACAATACAACTTCAATAATCGAAAAAAATCACGATAACGCTATTGTCATATCTATGTGTGTGCATATATATAAACTTATATATTATATATTTTATAAATAAGTAAAATATTATGCAGACAATGTATACAATATAAAATGTTCAGTTTGTGCTATGCTTCAATCAATAACACTGGTCGACAAAAAATGACTTTTTTCAGGTTCGAAGATTTCCAAAGCGTATTTTTGTAGATTTTTTTCATGCCGATTACAAATTCGGCCGCAAAAATTGCGTATCACGTCACGTTTTTTAGATATCTTGATCTAAAGATGCAAAAAAGGGCATTTTAGATACTTTTCCGTAAAATATATAGCTTTAAATTGGGATGTGATAAAAAGTGCTACGACGACTCAAAATAAAACTTCTTGTAGTTTATATAAAAAATATATAAAAGGTCGAACCTATAAACAGTTTATTGAAAAAACTAAATTAAAAAATTGAAAATATTTTTTGCACGTTTCCTTATACTACTAATACAAAGTCTTTAGAGGTTCGATAGATAAAATATTTATAAATATTATTTTATTTGTGCATAAATATTTAATTATTTATATAGATTTATTTACAAATATATAAATCATAATAATTTGAAACACATTATGTGAAATAATCTACATTTTTGTAAACACACACACACCCACACACACATATGTAAAAGAACAAGAATAGCAATAATTCTTGCCTAACATTATCTTTCAATTATCGTTTCGTGTACGCAATATATGTATTTCGCATTATGCATCTGTAACAAATTATATCGAATGATTTATTATTTGCATATTAATTTGCATATTATCTACCCAGACAGCACCAAGTCTAAAATTGACGCATAAGATAGCATTAAGAAATCTTTAAGACAGCTATTTTATGATATGATATCAAAAAGACATCTTAAAGATATCTTACGCGCCAATTTTGGACTTGGTGTTGTTTGGGTATATAAATAAAATATGTACACAAATAAAATAATATTTGCATAAATATTATTTTATTTGTACATATTTTATTTACATAGATTATATGCAAATATTTAAATAAATCATTCGATAATTTATTACACATTTTATTTATTATATAGATTTATATAGATTATATGCAAATATTTAAATAAATCATTCGATTATTTGTTACAGATGCATAATGTGAAATATATATTGCGTACACGAAACGATAATTGGAAGATAATGTTAGGCAAGAATTATTGCTATTCTTATTGTTCTTTTACATATAATATACATATACAGAGAAACAATGATAATACGAAAACCGGTTCTTGCTGATATCTCCCAATAATCGCATTCGTTCAACGCATTAGTGTTTGTGTCTACATGGATGTTACTACATATGCGATGTAAGAGAGACAAGGACAGAATGATAGTCTCTCCTTGTCAAGCTGTTAGCTGTCAGTATGTTACCACGGAAATTTCCCCTGCTCCTTATGAATCTAGTGAGAATCTTATAGTCCAGATATTTCATAAAATAAGTGACATAACTTTGGTTTTTTTTTTTTAATATATTCTTGATATAATAAAGTAGTCCGCCAAAGAGTCGGATTTTGCATTTTTGCTCTGAAAAATTTATAATAAATAAAATACGGACTCCTGGCTAACCCAACCTTACCCGTTACTAGCTGCGCATTCCCCCAAGTTATATTATAAATTTTATTTTCATCTTTTTTTCAATAAATAACTCTTTGGCGGACTGCATTTGAGCTTACTGATTAAGAATATCATAAATTTAATAAGATTCATTCAGTAGTTTCGCTAATATCTGGAATATAAGAATCTCTAATTCCCGGCCGGCCGATAGGCGTCTCCACCATGTCGCCTGCCGACCCTTAATATATATTGATTGCCAATGTTTGTTATGGGGAGAGGACCTACGATATCGAGAGCTACTTTATCAAATGCAGCTTCGGGGGTGTCAGTTATTACCATAGATTGTTTTATTTTAATCCGCGTTAACTTTTTCAATTGACATTAACGACATTTTTGAATAAATCGTTGTATATCCTTTTTCATGTTATTCCAATAATAATGAGGTCTTATTCTGTTATAGGTTTTAGTAACTCCTTTGTGACCGCCGTGGGCAGAAGAGTGACTTTCAATTATAAGAGCTTCGCGTTCTTCGACGGAAGGGGTTTGAACTAAGTTTTCGCAGACAGTGATATGAATGGGCAATTCTCTTAAAAATTCTTGAATCTGGCTAATTACGTAGCGCCATGGTATATCGTCAAAGCGTTCTGTTTTACTAATACTAAAAGAAGCTAGTCGTAATTCAGTTACTGCATCTAAGAGTGATTGAATACAATTCTTTAGAGTCTGAGGTTCTAAACGCGAGTAATTATTTAATCTAATAGGAATTGATATTAAAGTTTTATATTACGGTTTGAATATTTACTCTTTCAAACATAAGATTTTCATATTCCAGTAATAAATTAACCTTTTGATATTCTTGAGCGCCGTTATCATAAGGAGTTCCGTCCATTTTAATAAAAATTACGTGAGTATCATTTTGTTTTATCAGATTATCGCGACATATGGTGACTAAAATTAAATCTGTTTCTCGGGGTTCTATGCATTCGAGTACTTCTTCATATACGTGATCTCCTTCGTGTAAGTCTATAACTGTTTGTCGATCTTCGTCATTGTTGTCATCGTCATCGTCACTAAAAAGTTCGTCTTCTTCTATTATGTTACTGACATCTTTGTCAGAGCGCGCATTGGGGGGTCTGTCCAGATCTTTAGAACAGCTAAGTTCGGAGATAGGTATTGATTCATTTGGAGGTACATCGTAATTGTTATTAGCGTAAACGGGAATAGCGATTTTAACAGGATTTCTGGATATAAGGCATCCGCGTTATTATTTAAACTTCCTTTCTTATATTGAACTTCGTATTCGTATTCTGCTATTGTTGCTCTCCATTTCCATAATCTGGAGGAGGGATCTTTAAGTTTGTGTAACCAAGCGAGAGGTTGGTGATCCGTGACAATTGTAAATTTTCTTCCATATAAATAAGGTCAAAAGTGACCGATACAATAAATTATAGCTAAGCATTCCTTTTCGATAGTAGAATAATTCTGTTCTGCTTTATTTAATACTCGAGAAATGTACGCTATAGGCAAATCTTTTCCGATTTTACCTTGACTGAGTACTCCTCCGATGGCATATCCGGATGCATCGGTTGTTAAGACAAAGGGTGAAGTAAAGTCGGGGTATTGAAGTATAGGTTCGGAACATAAAGCACGTTTTAAAATATTAAAAGCTTCGTCTTGTTTTTGTTGCCAATTAAATGTATTATTTTTCTTTAGTAAATCAGTCAGTGGTTTAGCAATTTTAGAAAAATCCGAAATAAATCGTCTATAATATCCTGCTAATCCTAAGAACTGTTTTATATTCTTTTCATTTCTGGGAGTAGGAAAATTAGCTACGGATTCTATTCTTTTCGGATCAGGCTTAACTCCGTCGTCTCCGATAATATGACCGAGATAAGCTACTTCGTGGCGCAAAAATTCGCATTTATCAGGCTGTAATTTTAGATTCGCGCTTCGCAATCTTTGCATTAATTTATTAAATTTGATTTCATGTTCTTCTAAGGATCTAGCGTAAATAACTATGTCATCCATATATACGAACAATTCGTTACCTTGTAAACCGGATAGAACATTATCCATCAATCTTTGAAAAGTCGCGGGTGCGTTTTTTAAACCGAACGGCATCCTTTTAAATTGGTAATGTCCGTATGGGGTAGAGAATGCGGTTTTGTGAGCGTCTTTGGAATCCATAGGAATCTGGTGAAAGCCGGAGGCTAAATCGAGGACAGAAAAATACTTAGCGGATCCTAGTTGATCTAAGATGTCGGTTATATTTGGAAGAGGGTATGCGTCTCCTATAGTTTTTTCATTAAGATTGCGATAATCAATGACCATTCGCCATCTTTTATTTCCTTGAGAATCAGGTTTCTTTGGTACTATCCACACAGGTAAATTATAGGGGGAGGTGGAATATTCGATAAGGCCGTTGGATAATAATTCATTGACCTGATTATTTATTTCGTCCTTATGGACAGGGGGGAACCGATATTGTTTTGTGTGAATCGGCATATCGTTGGTGGTAGGTATAGAATGCTGAGTCGCATTCGTGACTCCGAGACTATCGTCGGGGAGATGAAATCTATCGGAATTTTTATAAATTAACGATGTGACATTATTAAGCTCCTTGGAGTTTAAATGTTCTAATCGTAGAAGTTGCATAATAGCAGAGGCTCGGTCGCAAGGAACGACGAGATTGTCCCTAGAATTCCATCAAAATGCAAAAGGCTGTTAACATAGAAACTAGAGCTCGTTACAGGCCCTCGGGTAGTAACGGCATGATTCGATTTATTGGTCACCGTGTGCCCTAGGGTTTCGGTGCCATTTCCTTTATCAAGAGGACCAGCGGTTGTCTCATTCCCTCGGGTTTCGACAACACCGTCTGGGATCGTGGATCCAGACGTATCCGAAAAATCAAAATCTAACAATTCAAGAGAAGGAATTTCTACTTGATAAGCGTATTCAGTAGCATTAATAATAGGTAAATAGGCTTTACCGTTGACGTTAGAGACTATAGTTTCTCCTAAATAAACATCTTTGGCGTATGTAACAAGAGGTATATATCCAATTTGTTTATCAGAATTAGTAACGTAAACAAAAAATGGAGAAACGGACTGCGGTTTAATACTGATAAAATTAGATTCCGCGAAAGATATATTAACGTTATCATAACGCAAGCTTCTACTTTTGTAGTCTATGCTGGCGGCTCGTTCTTTAAAGAAGGGATTATCTAGAATTCCGTCGTGGGGAAATCCTACGGTATCAGGAATTACGTGAAAACAAGTGGGGGAACCGAGAAAGCGTAAAATAACGGAGCCTTGAGTGATAGTTAATTCTGAAGTTAATCCTTGTAGGGCAACAGTATTTTTGAGTTGAGGTTTTATGTTTTAATTGAGACAGTGTCGTTTTATTAGATTGACACCTAAGCCTGAATTGACCATAAAGAGGCAGTTTTTCTGGAGATCCGGAGAATGGAGAATGACAGTAGGTAAGGTGTGAGGTTTCGCCTTCTCGTCTATTCTTCCGACACGGGTGACAATACAGGGGTTTGGCCTAAACGTCTCGCTAGAGTGACTGGAGCGTGCTGGGGAAGGGAGGGGCGTCTCAAAAGAGTTTCGTTCCGGTGGACGCCTCCCGCTACCGGAACGCTTTGTGAGTTTCCCGGGCCACCTCTATTGTTAGGAAAGTTAGGAGTAGATAGATTATTTTCTAAAGAGCGTCTATACGCAAGTTTACGACATTCTTCCATATAATGTCCGGGGTTCTTGCAGTAACGACAAATTTTCTCTATAGAATAATTGGGTCCTGGTTGTCCCGGAATGAGAGGTTTTATAAAAGGAACGTTATTCCGCGGGTTTCGCGAAGGGGTAATTTGTTGAGAATTTCGGTTAGTTGTATATTAAGATGATTCGGTTTTATTTGGGAAGTCGGCGCGATGAGATACATTAGATTTATAAGTAGATACGTTACGTTTGCGCGCGTTTTCGGCTTCCAAAGTTTTTGATAATTGTATGGCGTTTACGTAGGTCTCATTGAGTCTATATGGTCTTTCTAATTTCACTCTAATTAACAAATCTGAGGGGAGGCCGTTCAAGATTATCCTTACTATTTTTGTCGATCTCTCCGTAATTATTACTTTCTCCGTCGAGTATGGCTGCATGTAATTCTTTTACTCTCCCTATATAATCGAGGATACTTTCATTAGAATTGATTAATGAAAGGCTCGTATAAATTAACAAAATTAAACAAATCAAATATAGTAGGCCAACTAAACGAGCAAATAAATAAGGTGTAAAAATTTATTAATAGTTAAATAATTAAATTAATCCGTTACAGAATCGATATACATTGTAAACGTTTCGACTGCACTACAGTCTTTATCAATACATAAAAGTTAAATATTAAAATACAAAGTTAAATGTTAAAAATACAAAATTAAACAAATCATATATAGTAGGCCAACTGAACGAGCAAATAAATAAGGTGTAAAAATTTTTATTAATAGTTAAATAATTAAATTAACATTCCGTTACAGAATCGATATAAATTGTAAACGTTTCGACTGCACTACAGTCTTTATCAATACATAAAAGTTAAATATTAAAATACAAAGTTAAATGTTAAAAATACAAAGTTAGTTAAATATTAAAATATAAAATTGAAACGATTCTTCGCTGTTGACCAATAGATATGCAAGGCGATTGGTCTGAGATGCCAAGTTATGCGACATTTGAGCATGATTATCGTTTTAACAAGTCCTTTTCCCCGATATTTCAAGTGTGTGTTGCGAAGTCTGAATACCAAATTTTGTTAAATTATACGAGCCTTTCATTAATTAATTTTAAAAATACAAAGTTAGTTAGATATTAAAATATAAAATTAAAACGATTCTTCGCTGTTGACCAATAGATATGCAAGGCGATTGGTCTGAGATGCCAATTTATGCGACATTTAAACATGCTGCGGATATAATACGCGAATTAAATCAATGTCAGAGAAAATTAAAAAATCTTTCAACTTACATTATTGTTTTAACAAGTCCTTTTTCCCGATATTTCAAGTGTGTGTTGC
This sequence comes from Nylanderia fulva, assembly GCF_048542155.1. Lineage (NCBI taxonomy): Eukaryota > Metazoa > Arthropoda > Insecta > Hymenoptera > Formicidae > Nylanderia > Nylanderia fulva. Next base: position 23,441 of record NW_028190274.1, on the reverse strand, counting down.
GAAGTCTGAATAACAAATGTCAAAATAGAGAGCGTGATGTATTTATTTATTACCAATGTTTTTCTAAATTATGATTCAGCAAATTTTTTAAGTATGTCAAAATAACTACTGTCTAACAATTCGGTGTCTTTATTTAAATTAATTCCATTTTTCTGTTCTTTAATGTGGATCATTTCAGATATTAGTCTTTTATGGTAATTCTTTTCATGATCCATAATTTTAATATTGTTCCAGTCAAATGTATGTTGTTCATTTAGAATGTGTTCCGTGACAACCGAATGTCTAGCAGAGTCTAATTTAATATTATCTTTATGTTCTTTGAGTCTCGTTCCTAACTGTCTTTTTGTCTGTCCGACATATGTGGCGTCACAATCGTTGCAATTCAATTTATAAATAACGTTAGAATTCGTGGGGCAATTATTTCTGTTCTTTTGAACTTTTATGAAGTCATTCAATTTTTTAATGCAACGATATCCTACCATTACGTCAGGTCTTCTTATTCTGAAGCAACTTTCTCAGATATTGATTCTATATATGGTATGACAAAATATTTAATGTTAGTATTCGTATTGTTAGTATCTGTTATATTGTTATTATTAGGCTTGTTAAATTTCTTAGTTGAGAGATTCTTTAATCTGCGTTTTATTTCTGTGAAAATTAGATCAAGAGGATAACCGTTGGATAGCAAAATGTTAATAGCTTTCTCTATATTTTTTTTGTGAAATTGCGGATGTGATAGTAATAAAGCTCTATCTACCAAGTTATAAATTGTTCCTATTTTATGACAAGTCGGATGATTTGAAAAAAATGAAAGTAATCTACCTGAGAATGTCTTTTTGTGATACCAATCTAAATAAATTTTATTATCTATTATTTTAATCATTATGTCTAAAAAGCTTATACACCGATTATCCTCTTTTTCCAATGTAAATTGTAGTCTATCGTTATAATTGTTGAATTCGTTCAAAACATATGTAATATTGTCAGTGGAAGTGCATAAAATAATGTCGTCTACATAACGGAAATAAAAAGTCATTTCGCAATTTAAATTACTAATTACCCATGTTTCCAAGTCCTGCATGATTATATCGGCAATGATCGGAGAAAGTGGGGAACCCATAGGAGTCCCATAAATTTGTTTGTAAGTTATGTTGTTGAAAGTGAAAAATGTAGAAGTTAATATAAATTTTATCATACCTATGAATTCATTTTTGGGAATCTTTGTGTGTGACTCTATAAAATCATCAATGCCATCTATTATTGATACCGTTTAATGCAAGATCTACGGAAACATTAGTAAATAATGAAACAACGTCCAATGAAACTATTATGTCGGAATCTTGTATTGTTTTCCCTGATAGAATGTTGCATATATCAAAACTGTTATTCACGAAACTGTCCGCTCTAGGAAGGCTATCTTTTAAAATTTTATGAAAGAAGGAAGCAATATTATATAGAGAAGTATTTATTGAGGAAACTATTAATCTAAAAGAAATATTTTCCTTGTGGATCTTGGGGAGCCCATAGGCTTTAGGAAGAAGAGAGTCGCTTGAAAATAAATAATAATATTCTTTTTTGTTGATGAAATCTTTTTTCAACCATTTTTTTAAACAAATATTGAGGTCTTTTTCTATTTTTGTTGATGGATTGTTTTTAACTATGGTTACGTAGAATCGTCTTCTAGGAGACTCTCAACTTTTTTTATATAAAATTCTTTTTCTAGTGCGACTGTAATGCTGCCTTTATCTGCTCTAGTAAATAAAATATTAGGATTTTGATTGCAGAATTTGATTGTGTCTTTATGCATGTGAAGTAATTTTTCTTGTATGTCCGTTTTTTTGTCATTCTTGTTTTAAAAATAATGAAAATTGTGGAATGGCAGCATTACGAATCGAAGTACGATTTCTGATCCCGTTAGAATTGCTTTCTATATCTTTGATGAATTCGTGTATAGCTACTTTTTTATTTAAGTTAACTGGGAGACTAAATTCTCCTCCCAATTGTAATAGATTGGTTACATTGGGGGGAATTTTTTTATCAGTTAAATTAATAAACCATTTCTGGTTAGTTTGTTGTAAAGGATTACGTGTAGCATATCGAAAACTGTTGGCAGAAACAGTGTTATCAACAATATTTGTCGATGATACCGTTGTTTTCAATTCGATAGGATCAATATTTTTAATGTACTCTGTTTCATGCGATTTACGTAGCCATAGGAATTTTTTCTTATGTATGAGATATAATTTTTGGTTGAACAAATTTTCACAGAAATAAAACGCAGATTAAAGAATCTCTCAACTAAGAAATTTAACAAGCCTAATAATAACAATATAACAGATACTAACAATACGAATACTAACATTAAATATTTTGTCATACCATATATAGAATCAATATCTGAGAAAGTTGCTTCAGAATAAGAAGACCTGACGTAATGGTAGGATATCGTTGCATTAAAAAATTGAATGACTTCATAAAAGTTCAGAAGGACAGAAATAATTGCCCCACGAATTCTAACGTTATTTATAAATTGAATTGCAACGATTGTGACGCCACATATGTCGGACAGACAAAAAGACAGTTAGGAACGAGACTCAAAGAACATAAAGATAATATTAAATTAGACTCTGCTAGACATTCGGTTGTCACGGAACACATTCTAAACGAACAACATACATTTGACTGGAACAATATTAAAATTATGGATCATGAAAAGAATTACCATAAAAGACTAATATCTGAAATGATCCACATTAAAGAACAGAAAAATGGAATTAATTTAAATAAAGACACCGAATTGTTAGACAGTAGTTATTTTGACATACTTAAAAAATTTGCTGAATCATAATTTAGAAAAAACATTGGTAATAAATAAATACATCACGCTCTTTATTTTGACATTTGTTATTCAGACTTCGCAACACACACTTGAAATATCGGGAAAAAGGACTTGTTAAAACGATAGTGTAAGTTGAAAGATTTTTTAATTTTCTCTGACATTGATTTAATTCGCGTATTATATCCGCAGCATGTTTAAATGTCGCATAAATTGGCATCTCAGACCAATCGCCTTGCATATCTATTGGTCAACAGCGAAGAATCGTTTTAATTTTATATTTTAATATCTAACTAACTTTGTATTTTTAACATTTAACTTTGTATTTTAATATTTAACTTTTATGTATTGATAAAGACTGTAGTGCAGTCGAAACGTTTACAATGTATATCGATTTTGTAACGGAATGTTAATTTAATTATTTAACTATTAATAAATTTTTACACCTTATTTATTTGCTCGTTTAGTTGGCCTACTAAATTTGATTTGTTTAATTTTGTTACTTTCTTTAGGTTTCATATAAATATTAGCGAGTTCACCGCGATATTGATCTACGGATTTATTAGGTCCAAAAATTCTCTTTAATTGTTTTGTTGAAGTAAAAACGGAGTCATATTCTGTTTCTTCTATTGCAGAGTACGCGTGTCCTTGTAATTTATTAATTATGAATTGAACTAGATAAGGTTCGTGATATCGTGGTATTAATTCGACTGCTCTCTCACATATTTGACAAAAGTGAAAGACGGACATTTTATAACCGTCGAATTTAGGGATAGAATCGACTACATCTTTAAATCGAATAGGGGAAGCTGCTTCGGGGGGAGTAGACCCTCGAATAGGATTTATGGAAGGATGGTCCTGAGAGGTCCTTCTTTGATATGAAGGTTGGTTATTACATTGCCAATCATTAATACGTTGATTTAGAAGTTCTATTTGCCTGGGTAAAGTACTTAAGCTCGTGACTTGATCAGTTAAGGTGTTTAATAAAAGCCCGTATGGATCTTCTGTTTCTTTGATTTCTATCTCCCGTAATAATTTTTTTAGCTCATCGGTTTTTTTCTCTATCACTACTTGTTGATCTAGGAGAACTTTTTCTTTCCTGGCTACCATACAATTAAAGGTTTCAATGTCGACCTGCGCTGTATCTTCAGCCTCAGAGGGGGGGTTAGAGGTTTTGGGAGTTTGTGTGATAAGCATGGTTGATTACAACGTTTTTACCTTTGAAGGATATGTAAAATAAAAGAAAAATTAAAAAGAATGAAAATATGCAAAAATGATTTATTATATCTCAGGCCCGAGTATTTGGAGGATTTTATACACGACGAGGATCTTCTCGTTTTATCGTTTTATAATTAGAATTATTATTCTCGAATTGAGTGTAAGGTGAGTATGAATCATGTATAAGATTCAAGAAAACACGAGGGAGGGTCCCTATTGTCCTTTTGTTAGTCTTATGGCAATCCCACCGCTGCCACCAAAGAATATGTCACGTCCTAGTGACCTTCCTACTCTCTCTATTCCTAGGCTAGAAAAAATGGGGCGCTCTCTATTTTTTATGAGACAATCTGCTTACACCGGCTATACCTCAGGGACGCCGAGAGCACGGACTATACTGTGGAACTAGGGACCGAGTATTGGGACGTTGAGGATAAGGAATTCTAGTTACTAGTGAAAAAGGGATTTCTACTAGCAATTCTTTCTAGACTATCTAATGAATTTATCAATTGATCGACTGTAATTTCTCTATTTAAATAGTTGTTTATTAATAAATTCAATAACGAAAATAGTATATAACTCTCAAATCTGAGGTCTTGAGAATCCCTCATATGGTCTTATTATTAAACGATTATTTGAATTACGTGAGTTATCGGTTTCCGTGAAATCTCGCGTTTATCGTGTGCGATGGATCTGGAATGTTATCTAAACAGACGAGAAGTTGGTCTAAATTGATGTTTCCCTCTAAAACGTCTGTTAGTAGGGCGATAATTATACTTATTATTGTATGAATTTCTTCTTTTAATTAATTTCCTATTTTCTTCAATAGTAAATTCTGATGACATTTGAGAAATACCTTAAATATTTAAATATCTAGATAATTAGCATATTGATCGATTTCAAGTAACTTGTCTGGACACTGTTTTTTTAATGATTGTATCAAATCCTTACGATGAGTTTGTTTCTGAGAAGTATCCTCTTCTATTTGTGATACTAAATCACACAGTTCTGCGATTAGTAACTGTTCTGAGAATTGGTCCTTTATTGGTTGTACTTTGTCCGTAGGATAAAATTGTTCCGGTAAATTATTTCTTTCTACTTGTGACTACTAATTCGTGTAATTCCGTGATTAGTAACTGCTCTGAAGAATCGGTTTCTGAACTAAATGTATTAGATGGTTCTTTTGGCAAGGATTCTATTCCGGAGTCAGGGGAAATTCCTTTGTCTGAGATTGGTGATAACTCTGGGAAATTAGTTCTGAGATCAAAATAATTAAGTGCTTCTTCTATTAAAGAATCAATTGAACTTGGTAGTTCAGGAGTCGTGAATTCAAGGGAATTAAGAGGTTGGTTGATCGAGGTTTCGGTCTCAATATCCCCCCCGTGGACCACCACCTTGTCGTGGTGGGGGGGCTCACCCTTCGCAAGGGAATAGCCTTGCGAGAGGTGCTAAAAGTGGTCTGTACCTCCTATGGAGGTACACCTGGCCTGGTGGGGCCATAGGGCTTTGGCCCGCCACCCTTGGAAGGCCACCAAGTAAAAAAACCAAACCAAACAATATGGACGGACGACGATCAAAAAAGACCGTTACCGGCCCAGGGGAGTCGGATGCCCCAGGGCCCGGCGAGGAGGGGGGTATAGTCCCGGCCCCCACCCCGTCGTCATCACACGACGGGCAGATGACAGAGCCTGCAAAGGCTATGGAGGTTTCGTATGAATCTTCCGATTCATACGAGTCGGAGGATTCATGCGAAACGGAGGGCGAGGAAGAAGCAGGTGGCATGCTAATAACACGCATGTTGCACCGATGCAGTACGGACTGCTCTGAGATTCTCCGGAGAATCAAAATAGAGCAGGAAGATATGGAGGAGGAGGAACTAATCGAGGTGCTTAATGAGGACCTGACGGATTGGAAGACCCGGCTCACAAGAGTGAAAAGGTACATGGACCTCATAGAGCTGAGAGTGGAGAGAATGGAGCGGGACAAAGCGGCCCTGAAGGATGCATATATGCACCTGAAGGGCAACTCCACTCGGGTAGAGAGGAGGGATATCGGCTTGGACCCCTGGCTGCCGATCACCAGTACCAGGGGAACCAATACAGAGGTAGCGGGCCTTGTAAAAGACAAGGCGGAACATCCTCCCCCATGGGCAAAGGAGTTGCAGGAGGAGATGAAGGACCTGCGATGCGCCATGAAGAAGGAGATGGAGAGGAACTCTCAGTGGAGAAAATACCTCGCGGAGAAGACGGGGGAAAAACGCCCGCAAGCGGAAGGAGAGAAGGGGAGGAAGGACGCTGCGGACGGAAGAGGAGCGAGAGGGGTAAAGAGCACGGTGAGGGCAGCTCGGATCCCGGATGCTCCGAAGGTGGGGAAGAAGGGTCGGGGGGAGGAGAGTGATGAAGGAAGAGAGGCCTCTCCAACCCTCGACGCCTTGTCACCGGGCTCGGAGATGGAGACCGAAGTCCGGGGGGAGGCGTGGTCCAGGGTCGTCGGTCGTCGCAGGCGAAAGGAGGAGGCGATTACAACAACGCCAAGGAAGCCTGCGACCGAGACAGACAAGAAGGACCGGACGGGAGAGAGGAGGGAGGTGCAGCCGAGGTGTTACCGGTGCCTATGCCCTGGACACATGTGGCGGCGGTGCACCTCGGCCGTGGACAGGAGTTCCCGTTGCTATCGCTGCGGGGCTCCTGGCCACATCGCACGGGCCTGCCGCGCCGGCCCGCGCTGTCCACTTTGTGTGGATCTGCGCCGGCCGGCGGGGCATGTCCTGGGAGGACAGGGGTGCTGTAGGGCACCTCCGACGGGGTCGAAGGGCGGGGGCGTGTCTCCCCTTTCCCGGCCGTCGGCAGCCGTACCCCGAAGTGCGGTTGTTTGCGGCGGCGGGGATCGGGGGAGGGGCGCCCAAAAAATCCCGGCGTCGACGTTCGACGCCGGATGAGGGTGTCGGGGGGGGGGGGTGCGCGGGCATAGGCTCGCGCTCTGCCCCCCGGCAGCCTCTTGAGGGGGGGGCGGCCGTCCTTCCCGCGCTTAGGCGCGGGATGGGCGCTCGTCCTTTCAGAGGGGGAACCCCCCTGGTTGCGGCCGAATCCTAACTCCTACGGGAGCGGAGGGAGTCGCAACAGGGGGGGCCGAGGGGGGGCCACGTGGGCATTGCCCTCCCGCCTGGGGCGCCTGGGCCCCTCTCAAGGACGGAGACGTGACGCGTGGGGCCCTCTCACCGGGAGCCATAAGGCACCGGTGGGAGGGCAACACCGTCCACGGAAGGGGGCTTCTCTCCTTCTGAGAGGAACCCCCTGATGAGGGCTCCCTCAGTGAACCGCCGAACCGGATCACCCTCTTGAGGGTCTGGGGGTTGCGACACTGGGGGGTCGAGGGGCGATGCCTCGAGCGGGAGTTCTCGAGCCATGGCTCCGCCCCTTAAACTCTTTGAGAGGGCGCGGCATGAGATCGATGTCGCCTCGTGCCGCAACCGCGTCGACACCGCATAGTCATTGACTGTGCGGTCGGGGAGGTGTCTCGGCCGCAAGGTTGAGGCGGCTCCCCGGAGATTAATGGGCGGGGAGGGTGGTTTCCGAGACGGCATGGATTACCAGCATCCTCGGCACCCCCCATCCAACGCCCCGGGTAGGACATCCTCTGGGGTTTTAGTGCGGTAGGTCCTGTCCCGGCTCTCCGGCCCGCCGATCCCGACTCTCCGGCCCGCTACGGCGGACCGGCCAGGCGGAAGCGCGGGCCGGCCAGGCGGGGCAGGGAGTCCCACATAACCCTCACCTCTACCCGGAGGTGAGTGGTACCATGAGGTTTCCCCAGAGTAACAAAAAAAAAAAAAAGGTTTCGGTCTCAATATGAGGGGGAGTTTCTTTGTTCGCTACGAGCTTATTGTCAAGATTTAGCTGAATAGATGAAATCTTCAATCTTTTTATGATCTCCGGAGAAAAGGTAACTTTTTCACACGATTTGACACGAGGTTTATTATCCAGTGACCGTTGCCTGAGCCAAAGTAGAGTAGATGCAGCGCGGTTAGCGCGAGCCTTTTTCTTACTTGCCCTACGATTACATTTCTTTCGATAATTGATCTTCTGTTATCGTTTATTTATTTATAAAATTGTCATTAAATAATAATGGAATATCTATTTAAATTAGATGTTACTAGGAGGATACTACTAGGGAGTGGTATACTGAAAAAGATTACGTTAATTGAATCAAATCTAATTAACTAGAAAATTTGCCAAAATAATATTCGCTAAATTATTGGTCTCTTTGTATTGTTTATTAAAAAAGAGAAGATTTAGGAAAAAGATCTACCTCGGGGCGTTGATAGGAGAGTTGTTTCCGGTGCGCTTATTCAGCGCTCGGGGGAAGGAAATAATCAGAGAGTTGTTTCCGGTGCGCTTATTCAGCGCTCGGGGGAAGGAAATAATCAGAGAGTTGTTTCCGGTGCGCTTATTCAGCGCTCGGGGGAAGGAAATAATAAGAGAGTTATTTCCGGGTGCGCTTATTCAGCGCTCGAGGAAAGGAAATAATCGGAGAGTTGTTTCCGGTGAGCTTATTCAGCGCTCGGAGGAAGGAAATAATCAGAGAGTTGTTTCCGGTGCGCTTATTCAGCGTTCGAGAGAAGGAAATAATCAGAGAGTTGTTTCCGGTGCGCTTATTTAGCGCTTGAGGGAAGGAAATAATCAGAGGGTTAAGAAGAGAATTGGAAGGTGATTAGATAATGCTTGAAAGAAATCTGCGCGACCTTCAAAACTCGTTCGAATTTATATGTAATGTCGGAGTGTTGGATGATCTGTGTGTTTAACAGATTCCTACCTTTAAGACGACGAACTCTTCGTAGACCTGTGATGTGCCTGACCAGCTTCGCTCCCTCGCATGGACCTCGGTCGTGGGGTGCTTATGGCGAAATCAAACACTAGGTTGTACGATGCTCTGAAGTTCTTTATTCGTCTTTAACCCGTTTACAAATTGTGCGCGATTAAGAATTAAGAAGTCAGCGAGTTCGACGGCTAACCCGTGACTTGAACAATATATCAAGTTACAAATTTACGCTGGGTTACAGCGGTTAAGTGTCGTTGACAAAGTTATATATTTCAAGATTCGCGTTATAGATCGTTATGATGATTTTAGGATGGTACGAAATTGTTGCTGCACTCCTCGGCTAGCGACAATTTAAAATGTACACTGTAACTTTCTATGATGAAATGCCGTCGCGTAATTTTAGGATGATACAAAATTGTAGCTGCGCTTCTCGGCTAGCAACAATTTAGGATGTAACTTTTCTGATGAAATGCCGTCGTCCGGCCAGATTTTCTAGGATTTATATACCCTTCGAAACCAAAAAAATTTGGTGTCGTGTGCAAATTTTTGGGTGGGAGGATTCCCACGAAAACGCTTTTCTAGGAAGATCTCATAATAAATCCTCTTATAAAAGAAGAGGTAGTTCGGGGGTCCTGAGAAGGCACGAGTGAGCTCTTCTTATGACCAAATATGGTCAAGAAAATTTATCATGACCATATATGGTCATAAGCGACGAGAAAATCTAAGAGAGAATAAGTCGTAAAAGTCTATGATTTGTTGATTCTCGAGGTTCGTGACGTACAGGTGTTAGCATCCCGAAAGACGCGGGGTTGCTTATCGTATCAAGATCGGGGGCGGTTCGGGCGACAAAGAAAGTTCAAACGGTAGCCGCACGTTAGGGTTCTATTGTTCGCTTGCTCGCTTCTATACGTTTCTGAAATCGTTCTCTATATAATTCTCTGCTATATTCTAGTTATTGCAATTTTAATATAATAAAATGAAGTTACGATTGCTAAATTATATAGTTATGATTTCATAACGTGGTATATTCTTATATAGTTACGGTGAAATGTTGTTATATTCATGGAATCCTTATTTATGTGAATATATTAAAAGGTGAATAACATCTCTGACACTAACTAAGTTGCAAGAATCCGAGTAGTTTCAATTATTGATAATAATGAGAAAGATAGTAAGGTTCCATAAATATAATTACAATTGAGGCGCATCGTTGTTTTATAAATTAAAGAAAAGATTTTATGGAATATTTTTATGATAAATAGTCGATCATTAGAATCTATTAATTTTATAATTCATCCACCATTGTTTGATTAAGATATTTATTCAGACGATTCATCATTTTAACTATTCCATAAATAAGATTATTCAATTTCAAACATATTGATTATAGGATTAACACATTGATTAATAGATTTGCACACATTGATTATATTTCGCATTTATCGTTCATACCGTTAGAGTTGTAAGAGATGGCGACGACTAGTAACTTATAGTTATGCGCTTGTTGTGTTGGATTGGTCGCGTTACTAGTCCCTAGGCTAGTTACAACTAGAAGATTCCCTATGCCGGTATTACTAACGATAAATGATAAAGACGCCTAACTTTAAATTAGATCATTCTTAAAATAGTTAATTATGTAGGTTCTCGCAAGAAATGATGTTAGCGCGAAAAAATTAGGGTTTCGACCAATGGCAGGACGTCACATAGAACTGACTTTTCGGATCTGGGGAATTTTAGGAATAGGAAATGTTTTGTAGGAACGTATGATAGCGTCTAGGAAAATTAAAATTAATTCGAAATCATATTTTCTATTTAAGCTATAAGATAGGAAATTAAAATATATTGTTACTAATATAAAGTAGTATTCTATTATCAAGGATTTGAACATTTAGAATAACCGGTAAATAATTACGAGTTGAAATTACTAAAGATTTAGATACGTCGGATAGTCGTCGATTTCAAAGTGAGGTTCTAGCGGTCCTAAGCTTACTAATTCTGGTAGGGAGACAGCAGGAAAATTATATTCCTCAAAAGATATAAAGTTTTGGTAAGAATTCTTAGACGATTCCACTAATTCGTTAATTATATTATCAATCTCCTCAAGTGTGACTAGAGATAAAGGTTCTATTTTATATTGAAAATTGTCAATTGATCTAGAACTTTGAGGTAGGTCAGGAGAGATTACCCCTTGAGACTCGGGTAATTGTTTATCTCGGGATAATCTCTCTTTAGAATTTGATAAAGTAGTCGCGATTGATCTATATTTCTTAATTAATGAAGGGCGTGTACGCTTTTTCTTACATACAAGGTTGCGTTTTCGGTTGGCCATCGACAAGGATATGTTCATCCTTATTGTATTAATTAATTAGTTATTAGGAAATTATAAAGTTGGATTGAGGGTTAAAAAGATTAATTCTCACTTGGTTCCACACGGAGATGAAAATCTGCTCTGTTGTTTCTGGTGACTATGCTTAGGCTGTAGTTCTCCTGGGGACCTCGGTCTCAGGATGGAGTTGGAAAAACAGACGTGCACTGATTTTATGTTATTTTTAGTTCTTTATTCCCTTATTTATGAACAATTTCGAAGTCCGTGACTTATAATCGTACAATTAGAGTTTACGAATTTAAACTATCAGATGAGTTAACGAGAATGATAACTAGCATAAGAATTCGCAGGAAAAATCTAAGTACTAAGTGACACAAAAACTAGATTAACCGTAATCGGCTAAGTGTAGACTTTGGAAAATAGTAATACGAAATGCTCTATTTTAGAAGTTAACACGGAGTGCTCGCAGGACGCAAAATCCGCGGTTTATATACCCTTCGGAGGACCGGGCGTGCTTAGATTTTGACAGGTTTATGGTTCTGTAGGAATTCGGTTTGCATCATCAAAGAAGGGGCGAAGAGGATGGTCCATCAGCGAAGATGATTCGTTGGCGCAGAATAATTATAATTCTTAATAGTCGAATGGGAATTTTTACAATAGTTTCTGAATTGCTTATTTATAAAACGTTAATATTTATCATTATAATTTGTACTAAAAGTTTAAATTGCGTGCTCTAGAAGCCATTACAAAATGTGGAGATTGTAATTCCTTAGGTATTCATTATGATAATAATTGAGAGGTTTTATTGTTGAAAAAAACGTGCAACGTTATTCTGTAAAAGATTCAAAAGCTAGCTTTTGATAGTTTGAGTTGTAGCTTATAATGATAAAGATAATATTTCGCTTTCTAAATCTTTGGTTCGGCGTAGGGCATTGGTTTCTTTCCTAAAGTTCAAGAATGCGGCAGGGGGTTTATGCCGAGGTCAAATTACAAGCCATTGTGTCGCCAAGTCGATCTCTACGAATACTTATGTCTAGTGGTACATTTATTGCTCCTTTTACGCATATTGTTTCTTGTTGAACGTATCGGAAAGGAATAGCGGAGTAAGGTAGTGAGCCAATTATTCTTAGTTTTGAACTGTGTCTTTATTGTCACCGTTCTCTCTCGAGATCCGCTTTCGTACTGGCGCTAGAATGGGCTGGTATCGATGAACCATCGATTTAGGTCCGCGATGATTGGATATTCGCAGGTCGCGCAACATTTCGACCAATCCGACGAACGTGATTTTGAATAGAGAGAGGTCGTGGAATGTGGGTTTTTGCATGTTTTCGCGGATAAGATTTGAACCGTATGTGGCAAATAATATCATGAAACATTCACGTGCCGAAACATACCGCCCGCCTCGTATTGACCGATACGAAAGCAGATCTCTACGATTAAATATATTGAGATCGTAGCATTCGGTACAAAAGTATCTGTTCGCAAATTTATGTGAACATTAATCTGACATGTAAAGCAATAGGAATGAACAATTTTCAAATGAGACGACTACATTACTTAAGAATATAGTTTACAGCGTTATGGCTTACTTATGAGATACGGAGAAGAAGAAAAGAAAAGAAAAAGACTTATTTAGTAGATGCTGCGTTACGCTCAAACGGTACAGGCAGGCGACAAATCTGCGCTATTGGACGTTTATATACTGCATTGGTAGTTCTGAGTGTGACTACTCTTACGCGATCGTCGGGACCCGGATGTATTTCTTGTACACGAGCCAGAGCCCACTTAGATGGGGGTAGTAACGGATTTTTTAAGAGTACTAACTCGTTGACAGCGATATCCTTTTGTGGCTCTGCCCACTTTTTTCTCGCCTGTAATGATAACAAATAATCGTGCGTCCAGGAACGCCAGATCTGTTCCTGCATTGACCTCACGAATTGCCATCGAGACAATCTGTTGTTTTCAATATCTAATACGGATTCCTCCGGCACTGAAACAATAAGTCTACCTATAAGAAAATGACCGGGGGTCAGGTACGCAAAATCATTTGGATCGTCACTCAAGGCCGCGATTGGACGTGAATTCAAACAAGCTTCAATTGAGCAGAGAAGTGTTGAGAATTCTGCTTTAGACAGGGTACGAGATCCGGCTACGCGGCGGAAATGTCTTTTAAAGCTTTTTACTCCGGCTTCCCAGAGACCTCCGAAGTGAGGTGCAGAAGCGGGAATAAAGTGCCACGTGATGCCATCGTTTGTCAAAACATTCTTTAATTTTGGATCAGAAGTTAGAACCGAAAAGCTTTTCGAGAGTTCGCGGTCGGCGCCTTGAAAATTTGTATCGTTGTCACTGAACATATGCGACGGAAGGCCGCGACGACTGGAAAAACGGCGGAAAGCTGCTAGAAAGCTCTCGGTAGAATAATCATCTACATTTTCTAAGTGGATAGCTTTTGTAGCTAAACACACGAACAAGGCTACATAAGATTTCGTGGTTTTTTGTCCTCGTCCCACATGTGGCGTGACTAGGAACGGTCCAGCGTAGTCTACGCCGGTGTTCGTGAACGGAGAGGAGCGTGTTACGCGAGCAAGCGGGAGATCACCCATAAGCTGGGTGGGAGAGAGAGCGGCATAACGTGCACAAATGACGCATTGTCGGATGTGAGCCTTTATCAAATTACGTGCACCGATTATCCAGTATCTTTGTCGGAGGACGCGCAATGTTACTTGCGTGCCTCCGTGGAGGGTAGCTTTGTGGGCTTGATCGATGAGTAAATTCGTAATGTAATGTTTAGGAAGCAAGACAGGGTGCTGTTCGTTATAACTCAGCGCGGCGTTTTTTAACCGCCCGCCGAAGCGGATTAGTTGGTCTTCCCCTATGAATGGAACGAGCATATATAGGACGGAAGAGTGTTTGACTGAGGAACCGTTAGACAGAGCATGCCATTCGGCGGAAAAATGCGATTGTTGAACTCGGCGTAACCAAAACGTAGTCGTATCTTGGAGTTCAGCTACCGTTAAGAGAGAGGAGAGAACAGGAGCACTTGAACGAATTTTTTCTCTTAAATTTTTGACAAAACGTCGTACGTAAGCCGTGACTCTTATCAACTTCGTCCAACTGGAGCAACTAGTAGGAAGCGTCCATCCTGGATCACATTCAATGTGATAGACGGTCGTAGAGCGCGCCTCAGTTTGCATCTGATTCATAGCAAATTGATCTAGAGGAGTTGACTCATGTATGGGCCAGACAGTCGAAGGCTTTTGCAACCCTGAAGGGCCTGACCACCAGAGTTTGTGAGCCACTAATTCTGATGCAGAGATACCCCGGGAGGCGCAATCAGCCGGATTATGTTTAGATGACACGTGATTCCAACGAATGTTAGGAAGAGTCGTTTGAACTTCGGAGACTCGATTTGCGACATAGGTTTGCCATTTCGACGGGTGTTGTTTGAGCCACGCCAGGGCGATTGTGGAGTCTGTCCATCCATAAAGTGGAATGTGAAGCAGATTTAACGAATTTATTATCCATTTCATCAAGCGACAAAGAAGCACGATCGCGTTGAGTTCGAGTCGCGGAATACTTACAGATTTGATCGGAGCGACTTTGGTCTTTGCTGCGAGCAAACTTATTTGAAAACTATCAAGCGAATGAAGAACTCGTAAATATACTACTGCCGCGTAGGCGCGATTGGACGCATCGGCAAATCCGTGTAATTCCATTCCGAGATTATCCTTTGAACACCCAGTCCATCTGGGGATGCGAGCAGATTTTAACTGAGGTAAATCGGAATAATAATCGAGCCATCGTTGTTTTAAATTTGGGGGAACTGGATCATCCCAATCACTCTTGAGCAGCCAAAGTTCTTGCAAGAGGATTTTTGTCGTAATAATGATAGGAGATGCCCAACCGAGAGGGTCGTATAATTTAGCGACAATTGAGAGTATAGAGCGTTTAGTTAAGTCCCTTTGCGGAGAGGGAGAGATCACGAAGTAAAATAAATCTTCTTTGGACGACCATGATAAACCGAGAACTTTAAGATTATCGTTTTTTATCAACAAATTGTCAATTGAATTTTGTTGTACGGTGGAAAGGTCTTTCAAGAGTTCGGTGGAATTCGCAGTCCATTTACTAAGCCGAAATCCTCCGCGTCGCAATAATTCTATTAACTGATCACGTGCTTCACGTAGTCCTTGCATGTTGTCATCGCCGAACAGCATGTCATCAACATAAAGCGAATTTTTTAATATTGAAACAGCTTTGGGGAACGAACAGCCTTCATCTTTAGCGAGTTGTAGGAGCACGCGTAAAGCCAAATATGGCGAGGAGGCGAGACCGTATGTTACGGTAAGCAGTCGGAACGATTTTATCGGTGAATCAATGTTAGGTCGCCAAAGAATGCGTTGAAAGTCAGTATCGATCGGATCGACTAGAATTTGACGGAACATTTTTTGTATATCGGTCATATAGACATAACACCATTGACGTCATCGTAAAATTAATGCCGCGGGATCCGCCTGTAATTTCGGACCGATCAACAAATGATCATTTAAAGATGTACCGTCTCGCGTTTTACAGCATTAAATACAACGCGCAATTTTGTCGTAAGGCTGGATTCGCGTAATATAGCGTGATACGGAATATACACGGGATTTGCTATGTTTTTCTCTTTATCGTCGACCTGCTTTATGTGCCCAAGGAACTCGTATTCTCGCAAGAAATCATTATATTGTGTACTTACATCTCGCTTGTTTTGTGATTGCTTTTCATTACGATTATACAATGAACGAGCTATTGACAAAGATTCGCCAATGTTTATCGGAGGCTTCTCCTTGAAAGGTAGACGAACGACATATCTACCGTCGGGAGTGCGTGTATGCGTGTTTTTAAAATGTTCTTCACATTTTGTTTCTTCGGCGGTAAGAGGAATAGTCTGAGGGACTTCCTCATCCTGCCAAAACTTGAGGAGAATAAGATTGGTATTAAGCGACGATTCGCAATGTAATACGGAAGCGTTTTCCGGTGAGCGTTCAGTACTTGTGGTGGGCCCTGATAATACCCATCCGAGAACTGTATTCTGAGCAGTCGGGGTACCTAACGGACCTTGCCTTAGATCATTTAATAATAACGAGCCGTAGAGGTCTGCTCCTATTAACAAATGAATGGGATCTTTGCTTGACGGGTTTGGATCCGCAAGCGTTAGATCTCGTAAGTGAGACCAATTTTTGAGCGGTTGAATCTGAGAAGCAGAGTATGACGTAATTTTCTGGTATACGTACGCGACTAGCGGAAAGAGGGGAGTCTTGAGCGAACAAGGTGACATATTTAGCGTGACGCGTGATCTCGATTTACCCGTATATTTTTCTCCGAAGCAACGTATTTGTAGATCAGCTTGATGTCGTTTAGTACGCATATTTTGACATAAAGACTCTGAAATAAAACTGTACGTAGACCCTTGATCTAGTAACGCGCAAACTCTAAATCTACGACCCTCGTTAGTATGAAGGTCAACCCAAGCTGTTGCTAGGAGGATGTGCGGGGGCGTTGAAATTTGAGTCGTCTGTACCGTTTGAACATTCGCGACGGCATGTGTTTCCGTGACGGTGTGTTCGCCGTGCGATATTTGAGTACCGGCGGAAGAAACTGACTTTTGCGAATCAGAATCGAGGGGAGCTTCACGCGTTTTGCCATGCAATAATGAATGATGCATGCGACTACAGTCTGCATCGCGTCGTACTTAAACATTTCGAAGTAAAATGCCCGGATTTCAAACAATTAAAACATAATTTATGCTGTCTTGCGAGGCTATTTCGTTCGCTAATAGATTTTGAACGAAATTCTTTACATTGATGTATATAATGATTAGCAGCGCAATGTTCACATTTTACTACGGATATGTTGTTAACTGAGGATTTATGTTTATATTGATTACGTGAATTGGCCACGCTATTATTTATATCCGACAAATCAGTCAAGCCTCGTATACGTAATGTCATAAAGTCGTTAATATCTTTGTACGTCGGAAGCTCAGAAAACATGCTACGTCTCAAATTCTATTCATTTCTTGTGCGCGGACTGAATTTCTGAACGATGAGGAATACGAGCAAGTCATCCCATTGCTCAACGGGACGATTTTGATTTTTTAAAGCCGCGATCGATGAGGACACTGTATCGCGTAGTCTTTTCAAATCGGTAACATTTTCCGTTTTCATGTTCGGCAAACTAATGAACAAATGAAGGTGAGCACACACTAATGCTTGTTTATCGTCGTATTCTGCTAATAATAATTGCCACCCCGGTTCGTAATTCGTTTCGGAAATTCTCAGATTTGCTATCAACTGAGCAGCATCTCCCGCAACACTTGATTTTAAATAGTGAAACTTTTGCGTGTTTGTGAGTGAATCTTAATTTGCTACAAGCGATTCAAATGTATTTCGAAAACGTTCCCATTCTACTTGGATACCTGAGAATTTCGGAAGCGAAATACGCCGAAGTTGTAACGCAAAACTGTGAGGCGCATCGCGGAAAGAGATTTCGGTACTATTAAGACCCTGAGGGGGCTCTACTTTTACAAATCTACTTATCGCATCGTTGAAATAATCAGCTGCCTCGTAGTAGTTTTCTTCAGCATCATCGTACTCGTTGTTGATAAAGTAGGGTAGACTTTCCATTTCCTCCTTGGTGGCGGCAAGCGAAATTCTGGTATGAAGGAGTTGAACTTTTTCCCAGTACCCCTTTTTTTTTTTTTTTTTTTCGCAGTGGGAATCCTCATGGATACCTCCGGCCTCCGGGAAGAGGCCAGAATGGTTATGTGGGACTTCTTGTTCTCCTTGGCCGATCCACGTGTGGATCGGTCAGGGGGCCCAAGACATACCTCACTAAACCCACTGCGGATACCTTCACGGGCGTTAATGAGGAACGGCCAGGATGCTGGTTTCCCATGCCGACTGGCCGCCCCCCCGCCTAATCCCTCCTTGGGAGAGTGCCGCCTTCAGCGGCACTCTCCCCCCCCGCGCATCGTGCGGGGGTCCTCGCGGTTGCGACGCAGGGCGGTATCGACCCTACGTCGCGCCCTCCCAGAGAGTTTGGGGGGCGGGGTCACGGCTCGAGTGTCCCGCTCGAGCCGCCACCCCCCGCCTCCGGAGCGGTGCTCCCTCCCCCTCCCAAAGGGAATGGGGATTCGGCATTCGCCCCGGAGGCCCTCTCCAGGGAGTTCCTCTCAGAAGGAGAGAAACCCCCTCCGTGGACGGCGTTGCCCTCCCATCGGTGCCTTGTGGCTCCCGGTGAGAGGGCTCCGCGCGTCACGTCTCCGTCATAGAGGGGGGCCCAGGCGTCCCGAGAGACGCGTGGCCCCCCCTCGGTCCCCCCGATTACGGCTCCTTCTGCTCCCTTGGGAGTCGGGATTCGGCCGCAATCAGGGGGATTTCCCGTTCGGGGGCGTGGCCGCGCCCACCCCGCCTAGGCGAGGCGGCGCACCCACGCCCCCGATTCTCGAGAGGTCTTAGGGGGGGAGTCCATGGACTTAATTGTCCCCGACCCCCCCCCGGCAACCTCACCCCGCGTCATACGGCGCGGGTGTCAAGATGGCGGACCCTTCCCGCCCCCCGCCACCACGGGAGAGTGATCTCCCCAATGGCGGGGAAAGAGAGGGCCCACCCCCTCCTCCGCGACTGCCTCTTGCATCGCTGAGGGCGAGCCCCTCCCGGTTCCCGCCACCACAGACGAGCGAACTCGCCGATGGCGGGAAAAGAGGGGGCCCGTCCCCACTCCTGTCATCTCTTTCCCAGTACCCCTTCAAGTCAGCCAATCGACCTTTGATTTTTGGAAGTGTAACGTTGGTCTTGGAAAGTTTCTTGAAATTAATCAAGATCCTTTTGATTCGAACAAGCTGATTAGATTGGTCCACTAGGAGCGAACGTAGATCATCTGACATCGTGACCAAGGAAATAACACACCGTTATAAGTGATAGAAAAAAAAGAGAAAAAAAATTTTTTTTTTTTTTTTATTTATGCGCGACAGAACAGGCGCACAAATGTCGGAGCGGATAGCTGTGCAAGTGAACGAATGAAGCTTTGAAGCAAAACCACTATTTTCACTTCGTTTGTTTAAGTCGATTAGCAGTAATGACTCATCGGTTTATTCATAAATAACACCGTAACATTTGTCAAGAGCGAGGAACGAATGGCGCGGCACTGTCGCCGTCGTCCGACGGAACGCTCGCCGACGCGAACGCGTGATTAAGTGCGAATGAAACAGCACACTTTTCAAATGTTTGATATAGTGATTGCGAGCAATATTCACTCGCTTTGCACTAATTCTCGTAACAGTTCTGTGAGAAAATTAGAAAGAGAACACGAGTACGAGCGCGATTTGGCTGGCGATATGTCGCCGTCTCGAGAGAGTGAACAAGCTTGCGCGGTAACAATTTGCTTCAGTGAGCGAGTGAGAGATCTGATGCTCCGAAACGCTGCGGCCACAGATTGCACAGATCACCCTCACTTTTCTGTCTTACACTTTTCACCTCACTTACTCCGCGACGTAGCACTAGTTTTAACTATCCGGCTCGAAGGACCATGTTTCTTGTTGAACGTATCGGAAAGGAATAGCGGAGTAAGGTAGTGAGCCAATTATTCTTAGTTTTGAACTGTGTCTTTATTGTCACCGTTCTCTCTCGAGATCCGCTTTCGTACTGGCGCTAGAATGGGCTGGTATCGATGAACCATCGATTTAGGTCCGCGATGATTGGATATTCGCAGGTCGCGCGACATTTCGACCAATCCGACGAACGTGATTTTGAATAGAGAGAGGTCGTGGAATGTGGGTTTTTGCATGTTTTCGCGGATAAGATTTGAACCGTATGTGGCAAATAATATCATGAAACATTCATGTGCCGAAACACATATTGATCAATCAATTATGGCATACTTCATTTATAATATATGATATTTATAGTTAATTAAAGATCTATAATTAATTATAGATCCATAATTTATTAATGCAATATTGAAAGGCTTACATATTCAAATGTGTACTCGGGTAATTCTTAGTCGTACTTACAGAATCGTGTTTTGTTTTAGGTATGAACTCTGGAAAAATTAGTGTTTTTCTTTTAGTTATCATATGAATTTTGATGTGAGTAGAATTCTGTAAATTTGACTAAAGAATAGGTTGTTTTGGAATTAATAATACATCGCTTTGTATTGCAATTTACTTTAGGAGGGAGTAAATTAACATTTTTAGTCTTCATATCTTGTGCCTGATTATATTAATATTTATCATACCTATTATTGATTATTTAATGTTATTGTAATAGGTGTATCAATAAGTGCTCCTGTAAGGGAATATCTGGTTAATTCTGCTAGTTACGTGCTGTCTCTGGGGTCCCTAGATAGTGCCTGATTGGTCGCGTGGTTAGAACTAGATAGAGATGCTTGGTTCCTAGGCGGAGGACCCCAGATCTGGCGATTTTAGCTATTAATACTAAAATAGTCAGATTAGAGCAATTAGTAAGATATAATGATTGGTAATAGTCTTATTCCTATGAAAATATGAATAGCGCGCAATAATTATACTGAGAGAGAAAATTTAAAATAGGCGGGACATCACACCCCGCAAAAAAATTGAGAGCGCCCTCTTTTCTCCCTAGCCTAGGCGTAGGAAGAGAAAAGAACCGTCGTCCGGACGTGATAGACGTGTCACGTCCTAGTGACCTTCCTACTCTTCCTATTCCTAGGCTAGAAAGAATAGGGCGCTCTCTATTTTTTATGAGGCAACCTGCATACACCGGCTATACCTCAGGGACGCCGAGAGCACGGACTATACTATGGAACTAGGGACCGAGTATTGGAACGTTAGGGATGGGGAATTCTAGTTACTAGTGAGAAAAGGATTTCTACTAGCAATTCTTTCTAAACTATCCAATGAATTGATTAATTGATCGACTGTAATTTCCCCATTTAAATAATTGTTAATTAATAAATTCAGTAGCAAAAATATTATATAATTCTCAAATTTAGAATCTTGAGAATCCCTCATTGGGTCCTATTATTAAACAATTATTTAGATTACACGAATTATCGGTTTCCAAGAAGCCTCGCGTTTATCGTGTTCAATGGATTTGGAATGTTATCTAAACAGACGAGAAATTGGTCTAAATCTATGTTTCTCTCTAAAACGTCTGTTAGTAAGGCGATAATTATACTTATTATTGTATGAATTTCTTCGTTAATTAATTTCTGGTTTTCTTCAATAGTACATTCTGATGACATTGGAGAAATACTTTAAATATTTAAATATCTAGATAATTAGCATATTGATTAATTTCAAGTAAATTGTCTGGACAATAATTCTTTAGTGATTGTATTAAGTCCTTACGATGAATTTTTTCCCGAGAGGTATCCTCTTCTAATTGTGATACTAAATCACACAATTCTGCAATTAGCAACTGTTCGGAAGATTGGTCTTTTAATATTTGTACTTCATCTGTAGGAAAAAATTGTTCAGGGGAAATATTTCTTTCCACTTGCGATACCAATTTGTGTAATTCTGTGATTAATAACTGCTCTGAAGAATCAGGTTCTGAACTAAATATATTAGATAGTTTGTCTGGCAAGAATTCTATCCCGGAGTCAAAGGGAATTTCTTTGTCTGGAATTGGTGATAACTCGGGGAAGTTAGTTCTAAGATTAAAATAATTAAGTGTTTCTTCTATCGAAGAATCAATTGAACTTGATAGTTCAGTAGTCAAGAATTCAAGGGAATTAGGAGGTTGGTTGATCGAAGGTTCGATCTCAGTATGAGGGGGAGTTCCTTTGTTTGCTACGAGTTTATTGTCGAGATTTAGTTGAATAGGTGAAGTCTTTCATCTTTTTATAGTCTCCGGAGAAATGGCAACTATTTTACACGATTTGATGCGAGGTTTATTGTCTGGTGACCGTGGCCTGAGCCAACGTAGAGTAGATGTGGCGCGGTTAGCACGAGCCTTTTTTCCAGCTCTGTGATTACGTTTATTCCGACGTGCGATCTTCTGTTTTAATGTTTTCATTTATACGTTATGGAATAGTAGGAAAATGGTTATCAATTTAATATAAAGATACAAATGAGGAGGATGTACTGAGGGTGATCGCGTTAATTAAACCAAATCCAATTAACTAAAGAATTTATCAAAATAACATTTGTTAAATTATTGATCTCCTGGTATTATTTTATTAGGAAGGAGAAAATTGAGGGAAATAATCTACATCAGGGCGGCAAGGCGCGCGACATAGACAATGAGGTTCTCGGAGGTTAAAGAAACATCTACATCAGGGCGGCAAGGCGCGCGACATAGACAATGGGGTTCTCGGAGGTAGAGGAAGAATCTACATCAGGGCGGCAAACGCGCGACATAGACAATGGGTTTAAAGGGTGTTGGTGGAAGAATGGCCTTTGGCGCTATTCAGCGCTCGGGGCGATGGAAATATGAGAATGAGAATGAAGGGAATTATTAAAGTAATACCAGGAGTTCTGTCTTTATATTAGAATCTATCATCTAATATTGATGTATTTTCTTATTGATAGGACAATTTAAAGATGATTGGATAATAATTGAAAAAAATCTGCGCGACCTTTGAAACTCGTTCAAATTTTTATGTAATGCTAGAGTGTTGGATGATCTGCGTGATTAACAGATTCCTACCTTTAAGACAACGAACTCTTTGTAGACCTGTGATGTGCCTGGCCAGCTTTGCTCTCTCGCAAGGACCTCGGTCGTGGGATGCTTATGGCGAAATCAAACACTAGGTTGTACGATGCACAGAAGTTCTTTTATTCGTCTTTTAAGGGGATGCCGGAGCGTTGGCCGAACTCCGACGGGTTAGCGCCCTCATTTGAGTGGAACTAAAATTGTCGATAATTTTAATTCCGCTATTATCGATAATAATCCATATATGTCAAAAAGCTATTTTAGTTGTTCAACATATTGAAATCAGACAATATAATATATTTTTACTGTCGAATCATCTCGCACACGCATCTAAGCGTCAATGACAATAAAACATACATATATAAATGTGTCTCTTTATGACATAGTTGAACACAATTTCAATATTGCTCTTTTATATATTTTGATGATATATGCATATTTTCATGTATTTTTCAAAGGAAATATACAATCTACCATATATATATATATATACAAGGTGGTTCAAAAGTCCGGCAACGGTCAATTATGTCCAAGAAATAGTGGTCTTATGAATAAAATATAAAAATTGCAG